>NC_142812.1:43374038-43424991 GCF_049724085.1 Artemia sp. Qi Xiang Cuo
TCTGCCCAGGAGGAGATTATATTTGGAATACGAGTATCCAGGAGGGATACATGATTTGTTTTGCAGGGTAGTTCCCCTGTTTGAGTTTAGTCCAGCTAATTCACTAGTGGAATATTCACGCGGTTTTTCTAATTATTTTCTGGTCTAACCCCTGTTAATTCATTTTTCGGAGATATAATTCAATCGCGTAAAACTGCTTGTTGTGAAAGAAGTCGTTATTCCCTAATGAAGTCTAGACATTCCGGTTATTTGAAAATTTGTTGAATATTATTACACGGAGCTGATAATTCACAATAGTAATTGCGTACCATAATTTTTGCGTGACAGTTTTGAGTTTACCAAGATTGACTAATTGAATAAGAGATAATATAATCGGAAACAAGTATACGCGGCAAAATGAAGGGGTACGAAAAAAACTTAGGAAGGATATATGAAAAAACAAAACAAACTAACCCCTCAGAGGCTGTGCCAAATGAAAGGGAATTACGAATAAAAGAAAATACGGATAGAGATAGGACAGATATAGAACAAATGAATGCAGAAAAGGAATTGAAAAGAAATAATGACAAACGAATTTTTGAAATAATGTCGGACAGAGATAAGATGAACTCAAAACCGGGAAGGACGAGTGAAGCCCATAGAATAAAAAGAAAGAGAGATAGAAAAGAAAGGGAGAAAGATATGAGACAACAAATATTAAATTTCATGAAGGAAGTCAGAGAACGAGATGACGAAAGAGATAGAAAAGAAAGGGAACAAAGAGAGAAAAATAGACAAGAAAGAATAGATCAAATTGAAAAAGATAGGCAAGCCAAAGAAATACTTCATCAGGCCCGTATGGACAAAATTGAAAAAGATAGACGAGAAAGAGAGAAAGATAGACAAGAAAGAGAGAAAGATAGACAAGAAAGAGAGGATAGATAGAGAACGAAAGGAAGAGGCTGATAGAATAGCTAGAGAACAAAAGGAAGAGGCTGATAGAATAGCCAGAGAACGAAAGGTAGAGGCTGATAGAATAGCCAGAGATCGAAAAAAGGAGAATGATAAAATAGCTAGAAAGAAAGAAGAAACACATCACCAAGAGTTTAAAAGAACCATGATAGATCTAATTCCAGAAAGTGAGATTTTATCACAACTAACTTCTAGGCCGTCAGATATCCATAATAATTTGTCTAAGAATCAATTGCGAGAAAACGAAAATTACCAAACATTAAACACTTTTACTAGAAAATATAATACATCGTTAACTACGGGGGGAGGTGAACCGGCCCATAAAACAAACTGGAAGGCTGTGCCGTCCTATCGGAAAAAAAAGCTTGATATTCAAAATGATGATAATCTGGTAAAAATTGATTTCTCGGAGCCTTTCTCTAAAAATTGCCAAAATAAAGAAAAGAAAGTAACCTACAAAAGATCGAATTGGGCTATAGCACATAATCAAGGAAATATTGACGAGCGTTTGAAATCACATAAAATAGAAGGAAAATTAAACGGAAAATTGACCGAAATGGTAATTGACTCAGGGAGTGAGCAAACTTTTGTGCGAATGGACCTAATTAAAAAGACGGAAATATACCATAAAAATAAGATTACAACATTATGTTATTATGGAGACAAACACCCATGCCCGTCTGCTTGGGTAAGAATAGAAATTGCAAAGAAGGACGGTACGGTCCAGAGAGAAACGATAAAAGTAGGCTTAGTACCTACTCTAGCAGTGGATGTTTTAGTAGGAGGAGACTTTGGAGATATCGGAAATCTCCTAGCTTTAGAAGCGACTTCTTTAACAGAGGAAAAATTACAAAATGACACTACGACGGAAGAATATGCTACTTCAATGACAAGGCGGGGAGGTGGACCGGCCCATAAAACAAATTGGGGGGCTGTACCACCCTGTCCGAAAAACGAAATACTGGATACTCAAGTTCAAAATGTTGATAATCCACAAAAAGGGGATGCGGAAGTAAAAAGACCACAAAATATTGAAAAAAAGGCGCGAAATTGATTTTTCAAGAAAATTTAAAAATAATAGAAAACTTGAGAACACTTTTAATGAATATGAGACGATAACAAGTACAGGCCAAAATGAAACGCTGATTGTACCAGAGAAAAAGGAGACAAAATTTATTGTACGCGCTTTTCCTCGGAAAGTTCGAGAAATTTTAGTAGAATATGAAAAACCAAATGTCGGAGTTCAATTCCCATTTGATGACGAACTATTTGTTTCGGCGGTAAGAATAAAGAAGACTAAAAGAGAGAAAAGAGATATTAAACGGAGATACAATGAAGAAATGCAGTCAAGGATGGACACTGAAGTCCAATTCACATTTCATGACGATTTATTTAATGCTACTACAAAACAAAAGAAAACTAAGAGAGAGAACAGAGATATTAAACGGAGGTACAATGAAGTGAGGCAGTCAAAGATAATGGACACTGGAGTCCAAATCAGTTTTAACGATGATTTATTATTTTGCGCGAATGACAAAATTGAGAAAAGTAGAGATGAAAAGAGAAGTGTACAAAAGAGACAAAATTTGGAGATTCAGCCTGCAGTGGCGAAAAATAAAAATTATCTGGGCTGTGCCTAGCTAAAATAAATAATAGGGAAAAAATAAAATGTCGGATGGGCTGTGCCTTGAAAACATAGACAATAAGGGGGAAAAAGAGGTCAAAGACCCATGGGGAATAAAAGAAGATGGTTACAAAAGAGAGATGAATGACCTACAACAGGTTGGGGGAAGTAGGGAGATATTAAATGTCGAGTTGGATTGGAAAAATTTGGAAATGAATCTGAGATTAGTATTATCAAGTCAAAGATATTTCGATCCTTTTTGAGGGGGAGGAATCCCTTGGAGAAGATCCCTGCAGGAAGTCGCAAAAGATAGCCATTTTCCTCAATGCACAACTGGTGGACAAGTTGTGATCCCTTTACCGAGATTTTGCCTTTCTGATCTTAAGTCAATGGGGGATACTCTCTCCCAGTCACTTCATACTTACCCAAACTGTTGTCCAGCAACCCTATTCATAGCTGTTATTCTTCATGGGAACAGACAATTATTTTCGGCAAATTGCATTCAGTGGGAGATGTATCCAAATTTCATTTTCAATTAGCATCAACGTATATTCTTCAGTTAATCCCAGGGGAGGGAAACCAGAAAAAAGCGATTCATGTTTCGCTCAGATTTTTACTTCATTTTCCTGAACCCTTATCGTTTTTACAGGCATGTGTATTTTCGGCCGTAGACTATTTGAAATTATGCCAAGGGGTAACTTATTTTTTATCGAGATTTGGGGTTGTTTCCACAGATGGAAATTAAGAGGCTAGTGCAGCCAATTTTTCACGATGGCTGGTATCATCACATGTGCCAGAAATTGATTCTCTGCTCCTCTCAAATGTAAATTCGTGAGAGCAAGGAAATTTTTGTTTTTGATTTGTGCTGTGCACAATGAATTCCTACGAATCTTGGGGACTTGGATTTTCAAAACCAAACGCGCATGTTAGACGATCTAGACCATGATGGTCCTACAGTAGAGACGTGTCGAGGACGACCGATCCAGAGCCAAGCAGAGCAAGCACAGGCATTGGTAGAAGAGAAGATACAAGCCTAATAATTTTGAGTTTAATGTTATTTATTTTGTTTTTTTTTGTGCTCTGACCCATGGCGTGATGGTGGTCATTTTTCTTAGGAGGGAGGTGTTGGGACCTTTGGCCCCTTTTGTTTCAGAAAAATGCCTTTTTATAAATTTAACTTCATTTATGTTAAATATCTAAACCCCATGAATGCTTTTATTACGATGTCTAAAGAATCCACTAATTAGCGAGTGTCTGAAAAAGCCAGTTGAGCGATGACTCATACTGCTTAAATCTAGAGTTTGAAAAGCTTCAAAGGATGCTGGGAGTTTGATTTGATTCGGCCATTCATCGCCTTTGGTCAGAGGTGCGCGCGCAAGCGCGCGTCTTGAAGAGTATTGTTCAAGTGTAATATTTTTGTCTTTAGTTCCGTTTTACAGTTCTTGTTATACAGCGTGAGTATTAATACAGTAAGCTTTTTCTATGTACTCTTTTAACTTTTCAGCTTAGGTCGAATTTAAAAGAGTTAATTAGAAATCTTATCGGTAAACTTTGGCCTTAAAATGTGGCCATAGACCATCCGATCACGTTAGTATACAGAACTGTTGGAGTAACCGCGGAAATCCCACTAATTTGGGGCCCAAGAGGGATCGTCCCCCTCCAGTAAGTGGCATAGCAACTCTTTGCGCCATTTTTGCCTTTAAAAGTGGTGACCCCGCACAATAAACCTCCAATAGTTAGTTTTTGGAAAGGCATGCCTGCCTAGAGTCTCAGGCATGTTGACCAATATCTGAAATAAAAAGACTGGATCTAGTTAACATCTTTTTTTTTCAGAAAAGGATAAAGACCAGAAAGATAAAGGGCAGAATGATCACAGAATGTAGCATATAGCCAAACCAGTCTATTATACTTCCCTCGATTGGTAACAATCTTAGAATAACCCTTTTGAACATCACGAACAGTGCACTGTCGTAGGCTAGAAATTGACTTAGTGACAGTAATATCCAACCACCGAAAGGCGGAAACAGAGGGTATAGAAAAACTGTAATAGACTAAAGCAGCATTAGAGGAAGTCAGACTATTAAAAACTAGAAACTCACATTGTTCAACATTAAGAGAAAGACCAATTTTAGAAAATAAACGTGAAACTTTTGAGACCTTGCTTATATTTATGCAAAAGTAGAAGATCATCCGCAGAGGCAAGATAAGAAACATCTGAGAGTTCAATGAAATAATTTGATCTAATTTCATCTAATATACCAGAAATGCGTATTTTGAATATACTAGGTGACAAAACCCCTCCCAGTATGACACCCTACGGACACTTGGAGGTCCAGATTTATTAATTCGGAGGAAAGAATTCTCATACCAAAAATGAAGAAGAAAAATGACTGAAAGATTTACACCGTTATAAAAAAAAAACAAAAAAAAGCTTGAATTTGGACTACACGGTCAAAAGCTTTAGAAAGGTCCAAAGTATATATATAAAGTGGCGACCTCTCAGCCAGGCTATTCTTAAGGGCAAAAAAAAGAACACGGTGTGTATGTTGACAACCAATACCAGATTGAAACCCGAATTGATTCGATCCGAAATTTACAATTTCATTTAAATTAGGAAGTAAAATATATTCAAAGAGTTTACTCAGGTTACACACAGTAGCTATAGGGCGATAAGATGAACAATGAGAGAGGAGTTGTCCCCGTTTTAATATTGAGGTGACGGTTCCACAAAGAAAGCTATCCTAACCCAACGAAAATGTTAAACACATTCGGAACTACAGCTGCAAGTGAAATAAGAGAGCAACACACTTCAGATTTATATTATTTACACAAATAACATCAATAACAATGGATGAAGATTTCAGTTGCTTAATTGTATTTTCAACCGCAACTACCGACACTGGAATAATATTACCTTGATGAAGCGAAGGTGTAAGAATTTTAGAAAGTAACCGAGAATAATGTAACTGCACGAAAAAACAATTTCGGAAAAAATTGACGAGTAGTAAACTTACCAAGCTGAACTAGAAATAGAATGACTATTATAAAGATCACTTATAATACAGCTTCTCAGTATTAATTTGGACCAATCTTTTTTAGATGCTAGAAATTCTTTACCCTTATAACAGATGAATTTTAGGAACTTTTTATATTCTTTCTTTTTTTTCTGTTTATATCTGCAACAGACCCCGACGTAGGTCTATAACAATCAACTGAAACTCGCAGCCAAAGTTTTGCCTTATTTTTATAATTCTTTAATTCAGGATCGGCAGCCTTTATAGCTTTCCGCGTTTTAATAGGAATAAGCTCTTCGGGATCCGCAATTTTTTCAGCTTCTTTCAACTACTAATATCATCATAATATCTATTAAGATCACGCTTACTACCCTTTACTTGTAATTGGAGTAGATGGTAAAGCACACGAATACAACTAAGCAATGTAGATAAAGGCAATACATACAAAGCAATATTGGCACTTTTCCAATTATTACGTTTAAACCATTTAGAATTCCCAATAGGGGCAACATTGTAAAGGCTACGTTTCAATTTACCAGTAAATGAAAGCGATAGATGGTCAAAGTCATCAGTCTCAATATCATTATGAATAATCGAGCATTCTAGCTGTGACGAACTGAGTATATGATGAATATTAAAAACACTACTAGAATGATGAATGTAAGAGAATGGTAAATCGTTCTTCAGAATCACATAAGGGGGCATGCACTCCAATATTTCTCGGGATCGATAACTTTGTTCATCCAAATCCGCCTTAAAGTCACCAATAACTATAAAATCAAGTTTATTTTCCTTGACACGATTCATAACGGAATTTAAAGACATGCATGCCATAGCAAATGTATATATTGAATCCGCTATATTATTTTTACATTGAAGATTAACATTAGCAAATACAGTATTATTTACTCTCACAGCAAGAGTATGCTTATCCAAATAGAAAAGGGACGGGTTCGAGAGATCAATACTTCTTTTTAAAATACAGGCAAGACCTCCAGAAGGGTGACCACAAGAGGGAACCGCATCAGAAGTAAAAACACTTGACTAGGTAGCTAAAGTGGTAACCGAGCTAGGCTTAGAAATAACAGTACCAAGGATAGCGAAAAAACAAACGAATCGGATTAATGTACCATTCAGTTCAAACGAAAAATATTATTATTATTATTTATTGAAAACCTGTCTTATTACAAAAAGAAAATGACAGAGCACTATATAAATAAAGAGCAAAATCACTATGCAACTGTTACAATGTAACTAGTGTAGAAAGAGGTGGTTCCAAGTATGTATTAACAGCAAAACTGACGGAGCACAACTAAAAACCAGAACAGAAGGGCAACGTACTTTATAGGAAGAGAGATAATTAGAAAACACAGAAATAATGAAGAACACGGGTATTTGTAACAAAAAAGAAGGGAAGGAAGAAGAGGAGCTATGACAATGTATGTAGATGGGGCTAGTGTAAAAGGAGTTGTTTCCAAGTGTGGTTTGAAATCTTTTGGTTGTGTTTTTCTATGAGTTTAACAACAGCTATAATAGGATTTTCTATGTAAAGTCTATTGATGAGCTTTGAATTGCGTGTCCAAATTGGATATCTTAGTAAATATTTTGCGAAACAGATGAAGGTTGAACGGATTTTCAATTTATCAACGTGTGTAAGAACCTTCCAGAAAGGTGCAACATAGAGGATATGGGGGAGAGCAACAGTGTTGTATAGGGTTGACAGATAACAGCGATTAAAACGAAGCTTAGCAGAGACTATGGAAGCGTATGAGGCTGATATGCGGCTCTTGATGTGTTCTGTTAAAAGACGAAGAATTGGAGAAATTTTATTTCTAATGAGAATGCCAAGATAAATGATTTGGCTGGACAGGTGTTTCTTTGAATTTCAAAGTAAAATCTAACCAAGAAGTTGGCCTTTACAATTTAAAATGACCATGTCATTTTTTTCAGCGATGATTTCAATACCAGATTCTAATTACTCGGTTTGAAATTTTTGAAGTATTTCACGAATTTTGTGTGAAGTCCGTCCAAGGTTAAAAATGTTATTAGCATAAGTGACTAATGAGATATTATGACCAGAAAGAACGCAGGACATCTGACACCGAGCTTGAGCCTCGAGGACGTAGTTGTTGAAATAACAAGGTGAGGCAATTGCACCATGGCTTGCTCGTTTCTTAACTGGCACAGTTCTATCCTGTGGCTTTGCCATTTCATCTTTCTCAAGAAGGATTTTACGTTGGACTCGTAGCTTGGTATACATATCCCTTTGAGATCTGATGATAGCCGGACTTATTTCTCTTTTAGCAGCCCTTAAGAGCATAAGGGGGTGGATCAGAGAGTCAAAAACGTGGCGAACATCGTGACTAGCCAAGGTGAGAGAAGTACATGAGAGAGACGCATGAAGCAGTGCATTAGCAACAACCGCCTGGTCGTCCACAAAACCAATACCATGTTGAAAGCCAAATTGATGGGGAGGCGTGTAACATTTTTCTTCTAGCTCGCTTATGAACATTAGCTCATAAAGCTTGCAAAGGGTGGTTGATACATTTATGGGTCTGAAAGATGTGCATTGACTGAAGGTTTTTCCTTTTTACGGAACAGGAGAAAGATCTCCCGCACAGAATGGTGACGGAACCAAACATTGAGTAAAAATCATTTGCAGTAATAAATTGAGATATTTTAAAAGCCCAGGACATTTGATATGTAGAGCGTGAATTCCATTTATGCCTCGTGACTGCTTTGGTTTAAGGCACATAATAGCATCAGCAACAGACATTACAGATACTATGTAATCAGAATAAGGGAAAGCATGTAAAAATTGGTCAAGCTCTCCAACATATTTTTGTTCAAGTTGGGGGTTTGGTGGGGAAAATTCAGCCTCGTAAAACGAATACCAATCAGATAAAGGAATATCTGCAGCGAAAAGGAGAGTTTTGGGGATCCTGGGACGGATAGACAACCAAAGGAAATGAGGATTATCTTTTATTTTTTGTACTGTCTGTTCTGTGATTTGCTTACGGTGATTCTGAAGTTCCTTAGCAAACTTCTTCTTTGTTGCAATACGGATGGAATTAACAAGACCGGACCGTGGTCGGTCGCATTTAATCCATAAATGTATTCGGCCTTGCGCATTAATTTCAGATTAAAGAAGTGTCTTTGCTGATAAAATCGCGTCATGCGTGAAGAATTTCACAGCCGAGCTTATAATGCAATCTATTTTCACACCCTCAGAAAGTGATCGCGCAAGAAAATTCAACACAGCATTCAAAACGAGTTTTTTGCTCATGCTTGCTTTTCAGTAATTAAGCGTAATCCAAGAATCACATTCCAGGGGCGGTCCAAGAATATACGTCAAAAAACAGCAAGAGAGTTGCAATCGGAAGGTAATACGTGTACACTGAATGAATGCTGAAACCGATTTAACCCCAATAAACAAAAGAAGTGTAAGCCCCCGTTCAACCTGGTCTCCGCAGTTTAAGGGAGACTCTCCCAGCAGGTACAACGGCACTTGCCACGGGTTTACTGCTCCTCTTCTGCTTGTCAATTGGGGTTACATAAAAAACAGCATGGCACACTATATATATAAATGTTCAGAAATTAGGTCAGTACAAACCTGTCAGGATTATACGTCACTAATCCCTATTACAAAAATTATATTTTCTTCACTACAACTTACAGAATTATTAATGTCCATATAATATCCAATTTTGATGTTGACACTTTGAACTTGTTCCCATGTTAGACACAATCATTTCGGACTTAGAAAGTCATTTTTCCGTTGAAATGCTGGACACTTTTAAGCTCAGTATTTTTCTTGCCAATAAACTGTGTGGAAACGAACAAGCAACAATTCGCTAAAACGATTCATGACTTGTCTGAGCGATACTGGTCAGTAATGGGTTTCCCCTCCCAATCGGTTTGTGAATTTGCCCTGGCCGGAGAAGTTGAAATATGGAAAACTTCGTGGCTTCGTCTGAGAAAAAGCAATAAATGCGCAGGTAGAATACCTGAAACAGTAGGGGAAACTTTAGAGAAACAGAACTTCGATGCTGATATTTTCCCGAATATTTCAGCACTCTTGCAGATTCTCATTACCCTACCTATCAGTGTGGCAGCTGTTGAACGAAGTTTTTCTACCTTGAGAAGATTGAAAACTTGGCTAAGAAATAAAATGATGGAGGAAAGACTCGCCGGACTTGCCCTTCTTCGTATTCACCGTGATATTGTCATAAGTGTAGAAAGTGTTATTGATAGATTTGCTAATAGTGAAAATAGGATGCGAGAATTTTTTTATATAATATTCATAGTGTTCATATTAATATAGTTTTGTGAATAGCTTTACAGAACTGACAGCTAAATGACGGATAGATGCAGAGGCATGCAACTTTCAATGTCAGTAAGGTACGTTAGGCTTAATTTAGAATTGGAATTTTTTGCAACGAGTCGCCACCCTCTTCCAAAAATCCTGGATACGCTACTGGAAAGGTTTATGAAACTTTGTTCATGCATTTTTATTTGAATTACACAGGTTGTTGCACATAAAGGCTTCGTTTCTTAGGTATATTCATAGAAAAGGAATGTATTACTAAGGATCATTTTCCGATTTATAATCTTTAGGGAAAGCAAGCAATGAATAGCTTAAATTTCAAAAACAAAATAATGGATTGTTTTCCACCTTAAACCTGCTCTCAACATACAATTATAACATTAAGATACACAAGTATAACCGTAACTTTTCTAAAAAATCAACGGTTCATAGCCGTGCTTGGCCAATATCTTTGTTGTTGGTTTTCTTATTGTAATTGTCGTTCAGAGGCTCATTCTAATCTTTTACTTCTTTTTAACTTTCACTGAGTCCCAGATAGGAGCTTGAATCCTCTTCAGTAGGGTTCTCTGATGGTGTGATTTTCATTAAGGTTCTATAGCTTTTAGGGGTGTTTCCCCCTTCTTTCGAAAATCAGCCAAATTTTCTCAGGCGCGTTGCTTTTGATGAGTATGACAACTTGATTGAACTTATATTTTTGAATTCAGCATAAGAATCTGATTCTTTTGATGTATCTATTGGTATCAAAATTCTTTTTCTTAGAGTTTCGATCACTATTGTGCCGGGTCGCTCATGACTACAGTTCGCTACCATGAACTGTTTGAAAAACTTCTTAAAACTGCTTGATAATAAGTATACAATGTTCTTACCGAAGACTTTTGCTGTTTTCCTCCAATCTTCAGGTAAAACAAATCAAAATTACAATTAGTCCTAGATGGAGCATCAATAAAGTCAATCCTTTCGGACTAAGAACTTTCTTTTGGTCCCTAGATTCGGTGATTAAACTCGCTAGGTTTTCATTCCGCTTTCCCAAAGTTTTCACCCCACCATGCTTCATCCATAAAATGTTATTTTCTTAAAAAAAAATTCATTACAAAACTATCCAGTTGCATTGCACCCAGTTTTTCACCTGGCTTCTTGTTTCAATTAAATAAAAAAAACACGTTTTTTTTTAACTGAAAGTAAGGAACGACATTAAAACTTGAAACGAACAGAAATTATTCCGTATATGAAAGGGGCTGTCCCCTCCTCAAAGCCTCTCTCTTTACGCTAAAGTTTTTTTTATTGTTTAAAAAAATAAAGTTGTGTGACAGTCAACCTGTCACACAAACAAACGGAATAATTTCTGTTTGTTTTAATGTCGCTCCTTACTTTCATTATAAAAAAAAACTTGTTTTTGTTTATTTCATTTCTGAACATTTTTGAATTAATGCAGCTTTGATTTTTGCTCACCGTACACGAATAATTAAAAAGAAATTTGCATAATAATTGTACTTTTTTTTGGCAAAATGGCTTTCTCGAAATTTTGTTCTAACGTAACTTACGTAAAGAGCTTCTACATTCGTATGTTTTTATTACGTATATTACAGAGTTCGCCCCCGAGTCAATGCCTCACTCTTTAAGCTAAAGTTTGAATCACAAACTCCTGAATCACAAAAGCCAATTAATTAGAATAAATAGTTCTTATGAAAGCTCGCACTAAAAAAACTCTAGTGTAAAGAGAGAGGTATTGACTAGGTGGCGACCCCCCTCATATATGTAATAATTTCTGTTCTTTTTAAGTTTTAATGTTGCTCGTTACTTTCAGTTGAAAAAACTTCTTTTTTTATTTAATTTCTTATCGTTTTTTTTAATAATGCTGGGAATCCGGCGCCCCCTTCATAGAAATGCCCCTTCCTCCAAGGAAACATCCTCCATGGAAAGATCCATCCTCATAACCCCGTCTCCGACCCCCCCAACCACCCGAAAAAAACCCTCCTGAAACGTCTGTATACTTCCCATTAACCAATACTATATGTAATCAATGGGCACAGTTCATAACTTGCAGCCCTTCCCCCGGGAACTAAGGGGGATGAGTTATTCTCAAAGACCTTTTTATTAGGTTTTCAACTATGCTGAACAAAATGGCTAACTCAAAATTTTGATTGGATGACTTTGGAAAATAAATTAGCGTGGAAGAGGGCCAAGTTACCCTCCAAGTTTTTTGGTCAATTAAATGAGGGCACTAGAACTTTTAATTTCCGTTCGGATGAGCTCTCTCAAGATATTCTAGGACTACTGGATCGATACAATCACCCCTGGAAAAAAAATAATAAATAAACACACATCCCTCATCTTTCTTCTGGCAAAAATACAAAAATCCACATTTTCGCACTTAGGAGCTTGAAACTTCTATAGTAGGGTTTTCTGACACGTTGAATCTGATTGTATAATTTTCATTAAAGTTCTATGATTTTTAGGGGCTGTTTTCCCCTTTTTCTAATATAAGGCAAATTTTCCCTGGCGCGTAACTTTTGATGGGCAAGACTAAACTTAATGAAATTAATATACTTGAAATCAGCATAAGAATTTGATTCTAATGATGTATGTATTGATATAAAAATTCCGGTTTTTATAGTTTTGGTTACTATTGAGCCGGGTCGCTCCTTACTTACAGTTCGTTAGCACAAACTGTTTGATCACTCAAAAGACTATTTAAGACAACATCTTCGCCAACAGAAAAATCTATTTCTAAATTCCAAGCCGCAATAGAGCCGACTTGTGACAACTGAAAATTGAGTTCTTGCCCCCCCCCCTAAAAAAAATTTCGTGGAATTTTTAACTGAATCCTAAAAATTGTAAGACAACATAGGGTGATCGCTCCAACAATACATCTAAAATTTGTAAAGTTTCTAACAAAAACTAATATGTAATCTATAATATTTGAAGATTTTTCACTTCTAAGAATTCTTTTGTGCTTATTCAAAGAGCTTGATGCAGCAAAGTTTTTTTTTTATGGATAACACTTTCATATATGCATGTTGGAATTAGTACTTAAGTGACTTTGATCAGAAATTTTTTCTTATATACATGCAATTTAAAGGGTTTTTCACATGTACGTCCTCATTGGGTCTTATTCAAAGAGCCTGATCCAGAAAACCTTTTCTCATATATATTACACGAAAAGCATTTTTAACTTGTGCGCACTTGTTTATGCCTGATTAAAAATCCAGACTCAGCAAAGTTTCTTTTTCAAATATCACACAAGAATTGTTTTTCATTTGAATCCATTTCTTTATGTGTAGTCAAGTTTGACGAATCAGAAAAATTTTTCCTACAGATGTCACACTGAAAGGGTTTTTCACCTGTATGCGCTCGTTTATGTCTAGTCAAATTTGATAACTGAGCAAAATTTTTCTTACATTTGTTGCACGGAAAGAGTTTTTCACCTGTATGCAATCGTTTATGAGAAGTCATATTTGCTAACTGAGCAAGACCTCTATTACAAATATCACACTGAAATGGTTTTTCACCTGTATGTATTCTTCAAGGCTGATTCAAATTCTCCAATTGAGAAAAGGTTTTCTCACATATATTACATTCAAATAATTTCACTCTTTTATGTGTCCTTTGATGCATTTGCAATTTACATTTATTGGAAAATCTCTTTTTACATATACTGCACTCATGGTATTTTCTAAACTTCTTGTCGGGCGAACGGCGATTCAAAAGATGTCCCTTATCGATTTGGCCTGTTACTCTAGAATTTAACTCAAGTGAATTTAAACTGACGGTTGTGGACAATTTCTGCGAACTAACTTGAGAGGTACCACCCTGTAATACTGTTTCAGACTCTTTTTCTGAAGAATGACCAAGTAAAATCAAATGTTCTTTCATGTTATAAATATTGTCTTGCAAACAAATTGGACATCTTCTTGTTTCTCCCTTTTGATGCTCAATAAAATGAGCCACAAAGCTTCTATAATCTCTAACTACAGCAGGACAGATATCACATTCTATCGGTGAAAGTTCTTCACAGCCAGTGTCTATATGAAGTTCTAGTATCAGAGATGAATTCTCTGTCTTTCCGCAGAAGTTGCAACGCCAGAGATTCGGTTGAGTTTCACCACCAATTCCACAAAAACTTGAATTCAATACTTCTGAAACTAGGGAATAAAAATAAATAAAAGTCAATATAACAGCTAAGAGTATTACGTAAATATATTATATTGAGAAACATTTGATTATTGGAATTTATGCTTTAAAAATCTGTATCATTTCGTATAAACAATAAAAAATAATACTTAAAATTCGACACGGAGAAAAATACAAGAGTTAAAAAGCTTAAAAGATTTTGCAATCATAATGAGTTAAACAAAATAGTACATACTTATATAAACTTTATAGTGTATTTAAGTATACACTTAACGGTGTAGAAACCTAACTTATATAGGCTAAACTCAACACTTAAAGTCAAAAAAAATATTATGCGCTTAGATACATTTGATAGCTGACTCCCAATTTTATTTCTCATGGATGAGAGAATTCTTTCTTTATCCCTTGCTTCCTTTATCTCTTAGAATTTGTTTGAACTCAATTTAAGTTTTAGTTTCTTTCCGTTCTTTATCTGTTTATTCTCTATTAAATTATACAACTGAAAATCTTTACACAACAGCAGAGCTTTATTTAGGGGGGGGGGGTTGAAATCTACTCCGAAAATAGACCGGGGGGGGGGGTAAAAGCTAAAAAGCCAAAATAAAAAACAAACAAACTTCCGATAACTACATTTTTGTTTAATTTAAATTTAACGCTTAAGAAGCTCAGTGCTAGTAAAAGAGGCAAATAAAAGCTTTCCTACGAGCTAAAACCTCACCGTAATTAGTGCTCTGGTTTTTCTTAATTGACAGATAACGGTAATAAGGATCCTTTAATTTCAGCTATCCCTGCAACCATGATTTATTTGAAATTTGAACAGATTCACTTTTACAAGGAAAAGCTGTTCCCGTTTTCTTGCAGGGAAAGGAGACAATAAGGAGGCAAATAATGAAGGAAAGAATAATAAGGAAAAGAGAGGAAATGAAAATGCTAAGAAGAGGTGGGTATGACTATAGACTCTTTTAGCAATCTTGTTCATGAATTAAGAGATGTTGTGATTTATTCTCCGTCATTTGCTCTCCGCACGCTACTTAAGATACCTTATGACTGTTGCTGCACATTTCATAGTAAGGCTCCACCTCAGCCTTAAACATGTAAACCCCACCTGACTCTTAAACCTCATGCCTTCTCAAGACCAGAACATAATTTGCACTTTGCAGAAAATACATTTTAAATGTTTTTACTTTTTGAACTTTAATAAATAAAAATTATCAAAACTTTAAGGAATAAATATCTATATATGTATTTTAAAATCGCAATACATAATCCTTTTTTTTCTGTCCAAAATTAGGAGCCAATTATTCCTGTATCGGAACCATACATTTGGTCCAAATATTTGTTTGATTCCGGGGGTGACTTCCCCTTGACCCTCGGGCCACACCGGACACCACTAGGGGGGGGGGATGGAAAGTCTTTTGGGCATCAATCATTATACTTTTAGAGTATTTAAGGGATAATTTACAGCAACACTCGTTAGAGGCTTCTTATAATCTTGAAAAGTAAATAAGTTAGGAGAATAAAACTTCCAGGGATAAATTCAGAGCCTATCAAGGAGGCACACTTGTGCCTCTATAAAGAGGCGACCCACCACAATGTTAAGCGATTTCAGGTCCTAGAGGTCGCAGAGAGACGGAGGTGATTGCATTTTGTAGCCCAAGCTCAAACTAAGAAACGTGCCAAATTTCATCCTCCTCCGACTTTATCTTCATGGGGTAAACTGGGCCGAAAGTTTCGACCCTCCCACAACAACCCCCCTTTAACGTTGTCCGATTGGACTGAAATTTGGAGGTTAAGCTTTCCTAGGGTCCGGGAGCTTATCCTCGAAATTTCAGCTCAATCCGATCACTCCTTCCGTTTTCAAAAAAAACAAATATCCTCCCTCCTCCCTCTAAAGGGCATCAAATTTTTTGAATTTTTGGAAAGTTCCAGGGAGATTCCATGGAAGGGGGAGGGGGGGGTTGTGTAGTGATCGGAAAGACGATTAGAGCTTAAATTCTCTTTTCAAGTGAAAATATGCTGAGGATAATGTAAAAGACAATAGACACCGGCAACACTTTTAAGGTATCTGCCACTCCCTCCACCCTCAAAAACACCCCCCCCCCCCAAAAAAAAAAAGCCTGTAAACTTTTTATAAGCAAATATTTGTAAACAACTGACAAGGCCCAACCAATAGCCATTTTACCATGTTTACCGTGGACGTTCAGGTTATCCTGAAATGCTTGGACATCTAAACTATGCTGAACAGAGTTGTTTTTGTTAATTAAAAAGCGCATTAGAACTTTTAAATTATGTTTGAGTGTCTCCTCTCGGGATATTTTAGGACCAATGGTTTGATACCATTACCTCATGAGAACAAAACAAGCACGCCTCCGAGGTCTTCATTTGACAAAAATATGAAAAGAAAAAAAAGGCTGCTAAATTGGAATAACAGTCGTTTGCGATGCATTAAAATTCTTTAGTCTAAAGATTGAAGGGTAGACGGATGGGTAACCTCTCTTATATGTCGAATATTTCTTTTTAATTTGAAATTTCATTACTGCTCCTAACTTTCATTTGAAAAAAACATAGGTTTTTTAAAATTCAATTTCGGTAGCTTTGCAAAAACGGCCTGAAAATATCCCCATCCCTCTTTGTGGAACATCACCCCCTGAAAATAAAATTTCTCCCATAAAATACTTATAAGATCTTCTAAATCTGACCACATGATTTTTAAGCAGCTGCCTTACTTTTGCCAATGCCTTACTCGGACAGGACTAAATCTACGGTGCTTGGAAGAGAAAAATTACTATACTTCTTAGAGAGATACAAAATTACTTTGAAATTTGTATTCTATCCCAGGCTAATCAGTATGAGTAATTATCATCATTATAACATACTGCTGTAATTGTCGCGATACGGTTGACCTATGATCTATTAGTGACGCTAGTCGGCACGTAAGTTTGATCGTCAAGAATAATAAACGGCCATTTAAGCCGACCTTCTGGTAAATATTCACTGACCTTTTTAAGATTCTGAAAACGCATAATTTTTTTTACTATAATCAGCTACAACCCAAGATTTTGTTCAATATGTTTTCCTCTATTGGGACTATTTCTAGTAAAATACTCTGGGAAGCTAAAGTCGTACTAATTCATCAAAATTTACTTTTCTCTTCTACGTAACGGTATCAACTCTATACTTCTGCCTCCCAGTTTTAATCTAGTTTCATCTGAAGTATATTTTCTAACATTTAACCATTTCCACTCTAGATCCAATAGTCTGTAAAGGAACTCTTTCTAAGTATCTGAATTTGTCTTTGTTTCAATTCTAGATTTTTAACGCATGTGTTCCAACCGTAACTCAAATCGGCCAGCCCTAGTCTTTTAGAGTTTTTACAAGTCCCTTGTATCTTTCAAACGTATTTTGTGCCTTACGATTTAAGTTAGATTGAATTTTTGCTGCCCAGTTTTATTCCGATCTACCATTTGATTCATTTTTTTTCTGCGATTGGAGATATAAAAATATCCATCTTCGTTTTCCATTATTGCTTGGAAGATTACCGTACGCATTAAATCTATAAGAAATTATTGTTGAGGTGCTTGGAAGCTCTTCCTATGATTATGTCTATTATTAGCCTCTTTTTCTCCGTTTCCCTGTCTTTCGTGTAAAATCTACATTTTAAAATCTTAACGACCCACGAACCAATGCTGATGATATAAACAGTGAAATAACAAAGGAATAATTGTTGAATAAAGTATAGAAAAATAAGAAGAAGTGACGTACTTAATAAAATAATAAGCTTAGAAATTAGAGATGAAATAAAAATAAAAAGATTAGAGATTGGGAAGCTATTGCAATGTAAGTGGTCAAGTAAAGTTCCAGTAAGTTTATCGGAGGCGACGCTAAAGCGTTTTTAAAAATAGCCATTTCATTAAAAAAAAATTTAGCAATAAATTTTTTAAATAGCAATTTGATTAAAAATAATTCAAAGGTTAGATAAGAAAAACTCCTGTGTCGATGCAACCCCCCATGGCCCGGAGGCAGGCGTGGTAAGTAATGCTCTGGAGGCATATATCATTTTTATGGAGGGGGTGCTTGTATAAACTTCGGAGAGGTTTCATTTGATTGGAATCTGAATGTTCTCGTTCACTTTTTAAGAATCAAAAGAGCTTGAAGGGCAACTAGCCCCCCCCCCCTCCTCCACGCCCTAAATGCGTCAGATAAAAATTTTGAAACTGAAATTTTGTTAAAAATGCTTCAAAGTTCATATAAAAAAAACTCTGGTGTCAACACAGCCCCTCAGGGCCCAAGGGTAGGCTTTGTACGATATGCCCTGGGAGCATATATGGTTGTTATTGAGGGGATGCTCGTATAAACTTTATAGAGGGCTAACTTGAATGAAAAATGAAAGTTCTAGTCCAGATTTTGAGAATCAAAAGAGATTGGAGGGCAACTAGCCCCCCCCCTCCACGACCATTTTTCCCGACTGCATCTGATACAAATTTAGAGATAGCCCTTAAGCTAAAATTGTTCAAAACTCAGATAACAAAACTCAGATGTCTCACAACCCCCCAGGGCCCGGGGCCAGGCGTTGTAAGTTATGCCCAGGGGTGTATATGGTTCTTATGAAAGGGATAATCGTATAAACTTCAGAGATGGCTCATTTGATTGAAAATTGAAAGTGCAAGCTCACTTTTTAATAGTCCAAAGAGATCCGAGAGCAACTAGCCCCCCCCCCCCCACGCATTCTGTTTCCAAACCCATCTGATGAAAACTTTTAGATATACATTTTGTTAAAAAAAAAAAAATAGCTAAAAGGTTGGATAAGAAAAACTCCGATACCAATACAACCCCCCCGGGCCCGGGAGAAGGCGTTCTAAGTTATGCCCTAAGGGCATGTATGGCTCTTATGAAAGGGATTGAAAGTTCTAGTTCACTTTTTAAGAGTCAAAAGATATCCGAGGGTAACTAGCCCCCCCCCCCACACACACACCCTTTTTGCCCCAAGCCTATCCAAAAAAAATTTTAAAATAGCTATTTCATTAAAAATAATTCAAAGGTCAGACAAGAAAAACTCTTGTATCGAAACAACCCCCCCATGGTCCGGAGTCAGGCATTGTAAGTAATGATCTGGGGGCATATATCATTTTTATGAAAGGGATGCATGTATAAACTTCGGAAAGGGTTCATTTGGTTGGAAATTGAAAGTTCTCGTTCACTTTTTAAGGGTCAAAAGATATTGGAGGGCAACTAGCCCCCCCCCCCGCTTCCCCGCCCTAAAGGCATAAGATAAAAATTTTGAGATGACATTTTGTTAAAAATAGTTCAAAGTTCAGATAACAAAAACTCCGGTGTCGACACAGCCCCCAAAGGCCCAGGGGTAGGCGTTGTAAGTTATGCCCTGGGAGTATATATGATTTTTATGGAAGGAATGCTCGTAAAAAGCTCATAGAGGGCTCATTTGATTGAAATTTGAAAGTTGTATTTCACTTTTTAAGAGTAAAAAGTGATCGGAGGACAGCTAGCTTCCCCCCATAGTCCATTTATTTTTTTCCCAGACGCACTTCATATAGAAGGGGTCGTCTTATAAACTTCAAAGGGAGCTCATTTCAAAGGGGACACACTTTTTTTACTTTGATATTGTTACTTTGATACCAGTTTCGATACTTTGATGAAGATTTGATTTTTTTTTTTAAGTTTGATTTTGAACTGAGGAATTTTTAAAAACTTGAAACTTTTTTCAATCAAAACCGAACAAAATTAATTTAGAAAAAACTTTCCGAAAAATAAGTTTTTCAAAGAAAAGTTAAGGCTCATTTTAAACTGAAGATCAGCAGAAACAATTACCAGTTAAAATTCAAACTCAAAACAACTAAAAATTACTATTAAAGAATAAATGAAACCCAAAACGAACAGAAATTAAATGAACAATCATAGGAAAAAACATACAACAAGTAATAACATAATTGAATAAATAGATCTTAAAGCGAGTAATGCTTGGATTGAATTTGAAAATCAAGCTTGAAACTAAAAAAAATATTTTGCTATTGAAGTACAAATGAAAATAAATTAAATACATAATCAATGCAAACAAACATATAATGGATATTAATGTAAATAAATAAATAAATAAATCTTAAAACGAGTGAGACTTAAATTGATGTGCAAATCAAGCTTGGTTTTCGAATAAAAATCATTACAAACAAGAGTTTGGGTATCGCCTCCTTCTCTCACTGTAAAAGTCTAAAACCTACTGCGTCACACACCAAGAGACATTTTTACGTCTCTTGGCTTAGGGCAGCTTGGTTCTGCCTTAAGTCGTAAGTAGTAGTATTCTAGTTAACGTTAAGATTTTACTTTTTTAATTCAAATTCTAATCATTGTTATCTTATTAAGTTAATCCCGGACCTCTTTATTTTTTACCTTGATCACTGATAGATGTGAGGCCAAATTCCTGAGACTCAGGTTCAAGTTTACATGGTACCGAAATGCTGCGAAAAGTTGTCGTTAGACCCTCTTCAAGCTTGAGAAACAAAAAAGGGTCTAAAATGTCTACCTGCTTCTTAATGTCACTTGGTAAAGCATTTTCAACTTCTAAAAACATCATTAAAAGAGATATAAAAGAAGCTTGACAAAAATGGATAGACATTTTACGAAAAGAAAATTCAGTAAATTCAGACAAAGATGTAGTTTAAAAAAAAGGAATGCGTATAGAACACCTTCTTAAAAAAAAATATTTGATTATTAAGTCAAATAAGCGTCCTCCAAAACTTATGCGGTCACATTTTCTATAAAACCTTATGTGTCCCGGGGCCTACCTTACACCCCTTGCCCCAGGGCTCTGGGGATTTTATCAACTCCACACGCATTATAACATTATCTGTGGACTATTTTGAGCACAATGGCTTTGTCAAATTTTCTCTCAGATGCATTTGAGTAAAATAATACGTGGAGGGGAGGGAGCAACTTAAAGAGTCATTTTTGACTCTTAAAATGGGGAACTAGAACTTTCAATTCCCAATCAAATTATCTTCCTTCAAGGTTTATACGACCATTCCCTTCCATCAAACCTTTTATGCCCCTGGAGAATAACTTAAGACCCTTGTCCCTCGGGTTTAAAGGGCTGTGTAAAATTTGGCTGTCTAAATTTTTTTTCGAATGCACTTGGAGAAAAGAGAGCGTGTGGGGTATTAGATGCCCTCCAATCCCTTCACTCTTAAGGACGAAACTACAACTTTCAATTTCCAATCGACTGAGCCCCCTCCAAAGTTACGACCACCCCTTCCATAAAAACCTTGTATGCCCCCGGGAAAGATTATCTTATCTTTCAACTATCTTTAACAAAATGGGTATCTCAAAATTGTCATGGGATATATTCGGGGGAAAGAGGGCATTGGGGTAGGCAACTAGCCCTCCGATCAATTCTCACTCTTAATAAGGACACTAAAACTTTCAATTTACAATCGAACAAGCCCCCTCCAAAGTTTATAGGACCACCCCTTCTATAAAACCTTTAAGTCCCAGGGTACAACTTTTAAAAGTGTACCCAGGCTCTGGAAGGGTTGTGTCACCCCCGAAGATTCTGTTATCTGATATTTTATCGGTTTTTAAAACAAATACATATCTGAATATATTGATCGGATTCATTTGGGTAAAGAAGGGGCGGGGGGTCTAGTTCCCCTCCTATAGCTTTTGTCTCTTAAAAAAGAAAAAAGAACTTTCAATTTCCAACCAAATGAGCCCCTCCTAAGTTTATACGATCAACCCTTCCATATAAACCTTATATATACCCAGGGAATAACTTTCAACACGTGCCTCCGGGCTCTGGGGGATTTTGTTGCCCCCAGAGTATTTTTAGTACTTATTTTAGAAATGTTTTTAACAAAATGGCTATCACAAAGTTTTGTGTGTAGGCATGTGCGTAAATGACAGCGAGAGGGGGGGAGCAGGGGGCAAGTTGCAATCCAATCTCTTTTAATTCTTAGAAATGTCACTAGAGCTTCCAATTTACAAATCGAATAAACCCCCTCTCAAGTTTATAACACCATACTTTCCATATGAAGTGCATCTGGAAAAGAAAAATTGACAAGTAAAACTTATTCCAGACATAGATTTTGCTGACGATTTAACTGTCCTAGTTGAAAATATAATCAAAATGAATTTTTTTTTTTTTAGGTTCTGAGAGCTAAAGGCGCAAAAGTAAATTTTAAAATTAATGTTAAAAAGATTAAGTTACATTGAATAAAAATTATTTAGTGCGAAGAGTAATACAGGGTAAGAAGAAGATGGAACAAACGGATAGCTTCACTCACCTAGGTGTTATTTTTACTACAGATAGTCGATGTGAGGAAAATGTTAAAGTAGAATAACCACGGACAAGGATTTTGTTACAAAGATGAAAAAAATTTGGAAGAATAGAAAGATATGTTTCCAAACCAAGATTAGAACATTGGGAGACTAGAGTGATAACAGTGATCAATAATGATTTTGAAATGTGGGTAGTAGAAAAGACGGAAAAGGATTTTTTAGATTTTTTCCAAAAAAACTGCTAACAGATTCTTTTGGGCACCCGCCCGACTGCTTTTATTTCAACCAGAAAGCTGTACAAAAAAATCGGTTCTATCCAGATCTTATTTATTTGGAAAAAGTATTTCTTTTCATTAAATTTCTAATTTCTTGTTTTCAGTTAGTTAGTTGGTTCCTCACAATGGAGGAAGATATAATACAAAGACTATACAAAATAATAATACAAAATACAAAAAAAATTCAAGACTCTAAAATCTTCCTCTTTTTCAAGGTACTTTTCATCATCGTTGCATATCGTTTATGTATAGACTACCAAGTGAGACATCAAGATCGTTATGCAAAGCTAAAAAAACTGAACATGCAAAGTGAACTTGAGATTCTATCTGCTAATAAACCCTATCTTTTTGCAGGTGGGGGAGTTAAGATTGTTTATTTATTCCCAGAATTTAGGACCATTTTACGAATCCAAGAATTATTTCGGGAGGGGGTTTTCAAGAATTATTTCGGGAGGGGATCCTCCTAGACACGACCCTGGTTAATACTGAATAGTAGTCATCTACCAGGTCTAGCAATGGGTCTCTATTTTTAAAGATATTCCCAGTTTCCCTTAGCCTTTAACTTCAAGTGTCCGCTGACAGAAATAGTTTTGCCTTTTTTTTTACTTGATCCCTAGAAAAGTATACAAACTTGGAAATTCCGATCTTTTGAATATGCTAATCAGATTGTACTGATAGATGTGTCCCACACCAAGAGACATTTCTACGTCTCTTGGCTTAGGGCAGCTTGGTTCTGCCTTCAGTCGTAAGTAGTAGTATTCTAGTTAGAGCTAAGATTCTACTTCTTTAATTCAAATTTTAGCCATTCTTATTATATTTAGTTGATCCCGGAACTCTGAAATGTTGACTTTCATCCCCAATAAATGTGGAGCCAAATTTCTGAGACTCAGGTTCAATTTTACATGATACCAAAATGCTGGGAAAAGTGCTCATCGGACCATCTGCAAGTTTGGGAAACATTAAAGGATCCAAAATGTAAACCTGCTTTTTTATGTCACTTGGTAAAGCATCACCAGCTTCTAAAAACATAAGTTAAAAGGGATATAAAACAATTTCGACAAAAATGTATACACATTTGACAAAACGAATATTTAGTAAATTTAGGCAAAGATTTAGTTCCAAAATACAATGTGATGTAAATAGAACATCTTGTTCTATAAGAACATTTTATTTAATGAGATCCTCAAAAAAATAGAAAACAGAGGCTTCAGAGCCACTTGTGGCTCTTCGAAAAAAATAAAAAAAATATTGCTTCGAATGACCTGGAGAATGAAGACATGAGCACTTTCAACACCTGGAACAACACCTAACTCTTACAATCAGCTAAAAAAGCTCGTGTTTGCTCTTCTTTCCCTTTTTAGTTCTGCCCTTTTTATATGGGAAAAATTCTTTTTCTAGCATGAACATTATCAAGAGTAAACTGACAAGTTGATGAGAACTTGGAATCATGCCAAAAATTGAAAACAACAAAATACAAACCTGACTGACTCAAACTTCACAAGGAGATGCCAGTATATTCTTTGCACTAATAAATATTTAATAAGCAGGAAATTTAGTTTTATTTAATGTACTACTTATTTAGCAAAAAAAGTAGAGCTTATGTATTATCTGGTACACTCCCGAGAACAAACCTCTTTTATCTGTCTGTATTAGAATTAGCTTACGCTCAGTGGAAAACAAGTGACGGGCAACAGAATACATAGGAATTATATAATTTGGGCTATATATTTGTACTTTAAGGGGGTGAGGGTAAAGTATCTGGACAGCGTGAAGTTAGAAAACAAGTCTTACTTCATAATATGCAGAATAATTGTACATGCATAAAACATTTTGCATGAAGAACTGCTATATTTTATCCCCCGTCCCTATTACATTTATCCTCCTCCCTAATGTGCAAATATATAGCCTAAATTTGTAAATAAAGTATTATATTTTCATTATATTTTGGTATATTTCATCAGGATTAACCTTTAATCAAGATTAGTGTGTACCACATAATACATAAGTACCGAAAAAAATAACTGAAGAAGAAGATTTGGCTTCCAATTCTTTAAAAATTATTGTAATATTCATATTTGGCCCTTTGGCCAATAAGTTTGCCGACCACAACAATTCAAACCCAGTAAGAATTTCCCTTGGACCGTTTCTCTTGACAACTCTAATTGTAATGCTTAGTCTGAAAAGAGAAAGTGAGACAAACAGAAAGAATTTTGAATCAGTATTCTGACAACATGCACCAGTGTAAAATATCCCCTGGAAAGTTCACTCCCCGAAAACTTCCTTCACCCAAGAAAAATTATCTCAGTGAGTAATTTTTAAATTTTGATCAGACAGCTTTAGGAAAAAAAGGGCATTCTAATTTCTGTTCGAATGAGCTGTCTCCCAATATTCTAGGACTATTCGTGTGATACAATCACCCCTGGAAAAAAACACGCATCTGTGATCTTTCTTCTGGCAAAAACATACAAATATCACATGTTTGCAGATGAGAACTCAAAACCTCTACAGTGGGGTTTTCTAACACGCTGAATCAGATGGCGTGACTTTTATTAAGCTGTCATGACTTTTAGAGGTGTTTCCTCCCTTTTTGCAAAATCAGGCAAATTTCCTCAGGCTTGGACCTCTTGATTGGTAACGCTAAACTTAATGAATATTATTTATTAGAAATCAGCATAATAAGTCAATTCTTTTGATACGTCTAGCCTATGACAACAAAATTTCGTTTTAAGTTTCGTTTTTCATTATAAATAATAAAAACAGAAAATATGGTTTGTAGGCCTAACTATTTGAATTTTTTTTTTTAGGAGTTTCGTAACACTGACAGTTTTTATATAGACAAATATGTTGTAACTTTTGTTCAGGCATTTCCGTGTCTGATAAGCTTAGTTTTGACCTTGTTGACCTTTCTTATGTTTAATATTGTATTGCTAAATCCTGAAATATTGCTCATGTATATCAGCAATCGTGGGGAGCAAGTTTAAGACCCCACTCTTTTAACGGCAAGGTGGAAATCTTCCGTAACCCCCTTCTCATCCTAATCATTTAACTTTTTACCTCCAATCAAGTCCTCATCCCAGCCCAATGTTGGACAATGCAACATGCCTAAAGAAGTTTGTCCACAGAATCTACTCTTGTTCCGTCATCACACCCTCACATACCATTTTAATCCAATTGAACTGTCCCAAACACCCTCTTGCTTGTTTCGAAGGGTAATTGCTGGGGGTTTATTTTTGGGAGGCATTCTTTTTTTGGGGATAATTGCCGGGAGGATAAACACCTAGAACCCTATTGACAGTCAAGCTTCTCAAATCACTTTTAATTTCAGTTTTTTAGTTACAAACGGTAAAACTTTACCAAACCCGAGCTGCTATGAGAATTAAATCGACTACATATTATGGCTGCAACAGAATCAGAGTCCTATACCCCAAGAACCAATCACTTGTCAGAGTTTTCAGTCTATTAAGTGCCGTCCAGAGATCACCAAGTCGAAAATAAGGTGGTAATGTCTATTTTTTTTTTTTTTTACTAAGATTAATTTTTACCGAAATATTACTTATACCCTTAGTTTATCCGAGTATTATTAAATCCTTTGGCTAAATATTAAGCTGTAAGTTTTCCGTAATACCTTTAATATAATTACAACAGCCGTCTTTTATTACTCGCTGATTCAAAATATTGATGTATAGATCTTTTTGGGGATTGTAATTAAGTGCTGATTATGTAATTTTTAAGTGTCCTAAAATTAAAATTTTTTCAGTAGGTAACACCTAAATATATAAAAGGATTCAGAAAGTGTTCCAGATACAAACTATAAGTGAATGAACCAATACAAAAACTAATTAGAACCAAATTAAATATTGTCTAGATGAAGAATAATTAACTGGATGACGCTATAATATCAAAATTTTAAAAGAGAAACTATTCCTTTAAACTTCTAAACATTCATCTGAAAAAGAGTAAATTTGAGGAAACTAAAAGAAAAATAATGTAATTCTTAAAAAGAAGAACAAATGTATATTTTGATACAAAAAACGATTTTATTTAAACGAAAGATTTTATTTATTTATTTTAAACACAGTTAAAGATACTTCATTAAACAGACATTAAAGGGCATCAAACGGTTTAGGACTCTGAACTTGCGGATTGATTTTTGAAAGTGAATTTCAAGAAGAGAGCGTAAAAGAGATAAAAGAGTGATTTTTTTCTTGATGTTTATTATTCAAATAAGCATAAATTAATATATTGTACACTAAGATTTGTTCAACATTATTTGTTTTGCTGTTTATTCTTACTAGACCCCGGCGCCGCGCCGATGAGGGAAAACCGGTGGCGGCAGGACAAAAAACAGCACGCCGCGCCGCCTGTAAGACGCCGGCGGCGCGCCACCGGTAAGATGTTGGTGGCGCGCCGCCGGCGGGATCAATGTTGACCGCAAACATTAATGTGTTCATCAGTTTTTCTCAAATCACAGCTTAAATTTACAATAGATTCGAGCCTATTCATGAGTTCAAACATTCACAAGTCGCTGGCTGGAAACTGGTCTTCTTTATTGTTCATTAAGAGAAGTAGAAATCTGATAGGAATGAAATGGCTGTGGCGTTTCAGAACCCTTGCATAATACGAATAGTTGAAGTATCTATTTGCTATGTATCCTTAACATGAGTAAGTATCAATATTAGTAATTTTTTTCATACAGCATTACTGCATATAAAACTTCAAATACCGTTTCACAAAATTCGTATCTGGGTAAAAAATTTGAATATAACTTTGAACTTAAAAGCTTAATTTTTTCATAATGCCCTTTGCCTATATCTGTTTTGTCACATTTAAAACAGTTGAAATGGGCGACTTTGATATTGATTGTTTTTGTTTTTGCTCTTTTGGATTCCTAAAAAGCCTTCTTGCATAAAAAACTGGTTTTTAATAACAATTTAAAAAAAATGAATTTTAAAGTTTTTTTTGGCTTCTTTATAGAATATATGTCATGTAGGCTAAGGCTGAACTGCTGCTTTTTCTTATCGCTTTTGGCTGCTCTTTTGGATATTATTCATTTTTTCTTTTGGGGATTCATTCCAAATTATACACTGATAAATACCTAATATCAGTCAAATTATAAACTGTATCTAAAAGGAGTAAATTTATCAAATTGAAAAATACACAATGAACACTTCATATGAGAACACTTCAATTACAATGAAACAAAAAACACTTAATGGTTTATTCGGTATGAAGAAAAATGAAGTGCCAGCTATTTTCTTAGGTAAAAAAAAAGAAAAGCTCATCCGTTTTAATTGTAATTAAATGAAAGTAGCTCCAGGAAGACTGAAGTAGACTGAAGTAGCTCCAGGAAGATGTTGGAAATGTTCATCCTAGTTCTTCACCTACCCCGCCCTCTATAATACCACCCTACCCCCCCCCCCTCCCCCTCTCGACACCACCTTGATAGGATACCGTCTCAGCATTCATTAGAAAAATAACTTACTGAATAATTAACAAGGTCACTATATGGTTCAAAAAAACACGCAAAATAACGTTAAACAGCTTAGTGTTCCTTGAAAAAAAATTGAGGGTATGAGTAAAGGGGTACAAAGACAACAAAGAAAAATGTCGAAATTATTCAGATGTACCTCAAATTATTGGAAAACTGAGTGACAGATACGCCATGGCATTCCATAAGATCCAAAGAATCGAATTAAAAGGGAGCACACACAAAAGCCAAATTAGGCCAGTAGCCTATAAGAAATCGCCAAAAAACCATTAGCTAGGTCATACATCAGATCATAACTTCTAAGGGCTTATGATCCTTGGTACCTTTCCAAGCAAAGTGACCAAACACGTTTCGGAAGTATAATTGAGATTGTATAACGCAACCAGACTGGTTTTTGAGGCAATACCCGTTTTTTAGGGCCAATCAGAGAGAGCGGAGGTTACTCCATATACGATAACTTGATTGGTAATTGGATTCGAATAAAAGGATTGATTTTCATTGCAATTCATATTAGTAAGAGAATTGAATTCAGTGAGAATAGTTTATTTGAAAGGATATTACTAGAGAAAATGAGTGGAGCATTTACACAATTGGAGGTTAATCTTGGAGCCGGCAGCAGCAAAGATATACGAGTACCAAATATGGCTGTGGAAATAACAGGAGAATGTAGACTATGCCTTGAATGGGATGATATGAGTAGAATGCTAATAATGAATTTGCTCACTCTATGTTCCTTCCTGTGCTATTTACTCACTCTATGTTCCTTGGCACCTTTCCAGAGCATGTACTTATGGATTTGCTTACTCTATGTTCCTTTCTGTGCTATTTGGGGGGATTACGTTCCTTGGCACCTTTCCAGAGCATGTACTTATGGATTTGCTTGCCTTATGTTCCTTGGCGTCTTTCCAGAGCATGTACTTATGGATTTGGGTGGATTATGTTCCTTCCTATACTATTCTAAGGGTTTATGTTCCTTCCTATGCTATTCTAAGGGTTTATGTTCCCTCCCACGCTATTCTAAGGGTTTATGTTCCCTCCCATGCTATTCTATAGCGCTATGTTCCTTCCTATGCTATTCTAAGAGTTTATGTTCCCTCCCATGCTATTCTATAGCGCTATGTTCCTTCCAATGTTATTCTATGGGACCTCTACACGTGATTAAACACGTTTCGAAACTACATGCTATTTGCTTGCCTTTCCTTGGTACCTTTCCAAACGAGCGGGGATTCCCCACTGGTTCCTACACATTGCAAAAAAAAGCGAGCAGTACGAGCGGGGATTCCCCGCACAACTTTGTTTTAACTCCATGTTTTTCAACCAGACTGGTATTTGAGGCAACACCTATTGTTTAGGGCCAATCAGAGAAAGATGGAGTTAAAGGATGATTTACTCCTCTCTCTCTATCTCAGTCAATTTGTTGTTGTTGCTGGCTCAGTTTCATTGTGGCAGTGAGAGTGCCAACACATGAAAAAATATTCCATACATGCCCACTATGTATATATACACTGGGCAGCTGGTCATCATGTCAGAATTGCACAATGATTGATGAGTATGATGAAAAGTGCAGATTATGCAACCCGTGTAAATTGCATAGAGGATATACTTTACAAATTAAAGGTTGTAATTCTTGTCTTGAAGAGGTGTGGGACCCTCATCCTAGAGGGTAACTATGCTCCAATTGCCACTATGATAAATGTAATCAGTGGGAGAATACATATCCTGGTATGATTGAAAAGAATCCTACGCGTAATTTTAGTTTATTGCTAAGAGATTGGTATCGTCGTGGTTTTAGATTGTTTTGGGAGGAGGAGCCGGGCTAGCGATTCAACTTTTGGAGCAACAAAAGAATATGGTTTCTACGTCATCGTTTTGAAGACAATTGCTACTATGATTATAAGCCCACTGATTTTTACTTGGTTGTGACGAAATGTGATTCGCAACTTGAGGACAATGTTTGTGACCAGAAATGTCGATTTCCCAGTTTTAAGAAGAAAAATCTATGTAGCCGATTGCCAGGTCTAGCCCAGTATGGCTACGCCACAGGCTTTTATACATTGATTCTCATTGTTATGAAATCAGGACTTAAGCAGGGTTCTATTCTATTCCCCTTTGTATGGATTATTTCGATGGACTTTGTTTTAAGGAGCACGGGAAAGGTAATGGGAGAACACGGAATCAAATGGGGAGGAAAACGTCTCCTGGACTTGGATTATGCTGATGATTTAAACATCCTAGATGAAGAAGAAAAATACGAGGCAAATCACAACCAATTAAAAAACATAGAAAATTTAAAAATTCCGATCGAGACATCCGCTCTACCGTTTTTTTTTTTTTTTTTTTTTTTTTGTAGAAATAAGTTTAAAATATGTAGATAAGAAACATGTAGAAACAAATAGATAAAACAAACATATGGATGAAAGTACAACGGACAATATAAAAAAATCCTTAAGATACAAAAACAAAATAGAAAATGTTTATTTTAACTTCAAAGTATTATTTGCTACTTTGGATTTTTGTTGTAAGTAAACATTCTGTTTCCAACTTTCATTTTACCTTCCAATTGTTTCTCTTTGTTTCGCAAATATTTTCCTTAACTTTTTGAAAACTTACTTTTTTTCCCGACTACCCCTATTATATTGACTTTTTTTTCACCCATCTGGGCTTCTGATAGAATATTTTAAAAAATAAATCTTATCCTATCTTCTAAGTACATTAATTCCTTTTTTAATTTTTTTTACTTCTGCCCTAAAACGTATTTAGAAGAAAAAATCAATTTCACTGATAAACAGAGTCGGCAATTATTGCCAGGTAAAAGCTTCAATTTCCCCAGTAGGTGGAATCAGCTAGAAAATTACTCCATAAGAGTCACAAGACGTGACACAAAATTACTAACACGCTTAATTGCAAAGTAACTCAATTGATAACAAGTTTAACCACATAGTAATTACACTGACAACACGCATAAATGCATCAAGCTAGAACAGTAAAGCCCTATTTTCATTTGGCGCTTAACATCTAAGCTAATGAATCAATAAAGTTGTGATCTCAATGCAACATTTCGCTTCTAGTGCCAAATTGGCACTTCCAAATGGCTGTTTTCATTTGGCGAACTGCCAAATGAAAACATGGCTTTCGGGAGTTTTCATACGCGAGAGTTTTCAAACTGCATCCATAATCACACTCACTTTAAGCGTTTCACATAGTAAGTTACCAATTTCATCACCTGAGTCTTTCACTCTGATGGACACTCCCACTAGTATTCAGCATTTACCACTCAATAAATAGAAAGGGACAATGGTACTTAGGTCCTATTTTTGTCACTCTCGGTCGGTCCCATGTTTCTTGCAGTATTTCACCGATTTTTGATGTTCATTTCGGTCTTTGGGGTCCCATTCCTTTGTTGGCATGCACGCATTTTTCATTTTCTAAAAGACAAAATACTTATAAAAATACAAAAAAGAAATGTGAACTAGCTTAGCTTATTGGTTTTTAGATTTTCAAGTGCTATATGTGCGTGTACTATTAAAGAACATTAAATGACAAGCAAACATAACTTTTAAATAGGGAACATCGTCTGCTTCTTAAAATTCACAGGATATAACAAATAAGGGTTTTAAACTATTCATACCATAAGTGATTGTTCTCAAAAAATTCTAGTCGATATTTCCTACCTCCTACGACGCAAATATGCAAAGTAAATTTTTCCCGCATTCTAAGCTATTAGAAAAAACAGTGTGAGATGCGCCATAATCTTTTGAAAAAAAAAATGTGTGATGCACCATCATCTTTTGGGCACCAAAAATTTATCTTTAGGCTAATGTATTTCCCCCTTAGTCCTCGTCACACCTATTCTAATAATTCAACTACAAAAATTTACCCCAATTGTCATCCAAAAAAGACCATTCTCCTTCAGCTTCTTCATTCACATCATCTGGCTCCCAAAACAAACCGCCAAAAGATTACTGATTTAGTTAATCGCTTTGCTCTTCTGTATTTCCTAGTTAAGTATTCTGGAAGCCTGAACTTTGACAAGTTCATTGATCTTTGGGCCCCTTTCAAGTAAATATCGACTTAATTGTCCCAACACAGACCTTTGATTTCTTGAAAATTATTATTAATTCTAAATTATTATAAGTTCAATATTATGACCTCCCTATTGGTAAAAAGGGAGGTGTCACATTAGCAAATGCGCGTAATTATCCTTCCCAAGATTAATTGCTACCCCAAGAATTGCAGATTACGTCAACACATTTTGGTTAAGCCTAAGACCCAAATTATTACCACCAAATTAGTTCTACTGTTTGTTGTTGTTTTTACAAATCCACAAATTGAAGAGCTGTAGAAAAACAGCACTTTTTCCGGCAATTACATAGAAATGTTAACTTTGTTCTCTGCAAACCATGAAAGACGAAAGCAATTCCCCGGTAGGTGTTGCTGACGATTTAAAGTTAAATTACCTTTGCAACTCCTTCGACTTAAAAAAAAACAATGTGAGAACACCAACAATAAAAGACAATGTTTCTCTTGATTTGCTTATAATTATACTTTCTAGAGTAGATCAGTTCCTTAACCTCTTTAGGGAGGAGGAAGCCAGGGGTGGATCCAGGATTTTTTTTAGGGGTGGGGGTAAAATAGGTTGATCCGATAGAAACATTTTTAGGGGGAAGGGTACAAAATAGGTTGATCCGATAAACTTGCGTTAGGAACAACTAACGCAAACTTGAGTTAATTAAGTAAATTACAGCAATTTAGACTACGCTAGGGAGGGGGGCTCACTCCCCTCACCCCCTGGATCCACCACTGGAGGAAGCTCCTACTGCTGTTTATTTTTGAAATATCTTTCCATCTTTAATTACATCTTTTCTGTTGCTGAGTTTTCTTTTCAGCAGGCTGTTGGTAATGACCTTTTTGCCTTTAAATGTTGGGTCTTAAATTAAAAGGACTAATTATCCCTTTTAATGACTATGAATTCAATAGGTACCAGAATTAATTAGCTGCTATCCTGACTTAAGAGTCCTTTGGGTACCAAAATTTGTAAACTAAGATTGAGCTAGGTTCTCTAGCTTTTATATATTGACTAGTTAAGTAGTTTTCTAGTATTTATATATTGAGCTAGGATTTTTCTAGTTTTTATATAATGTGTTGGAATACTTTGCCTGGGTCGGGTAAAAAATGTCATTCGTTTGTGGCCTTCAAAGGTCCTAACAATTTTGATTAAACAAAATGATTTTCGTCTCCGTAATTTTGTAAAACAATATTGATGAGATAATAAAATAATAGGAAGGCCAATTATTGTAAGTTCAATATCATGACCTTCCTATTGGTAAAAATAATCCACGGAGGATTAAAAATAATAAATGTCATCTTATTGCTGAACCCGAAGAAAAAAAAAATGAAAAACTTTGGAATTTCAAACCCCTTGCGATTTCGAACACATGACGTCTGGTGCTGAAGTCTGCATCCCATACAGGGTTGCCAACTGGACATATTTTATGTCCAAAGGACATATTCCTGTGTGTCGGGACACAATGACAGAATAGGGCAAAAAAGGGACATATTTTTAGAAACTCGTGACGTAAAAGGGACATACTTAGCAAATTTATGACATAAAATAGAATATTTCCCTGCTGGATACATATTATTTTATAAAAAAAATGTTATTTTTCACAAAATCAGTATTAAAACTACTTATCTAGTATTAAATTTATATTTTCTACTAATTTTTTTACAAACGTTATTATTCTTTGGAGTTGTGGCACTTTCCCGCGGACAACTATTTGCAAATACTCTTGAAATTCTTCACAAGTTTGTATTCTTTCATCTATAAACGATTTTATTTCTCCTTGCTTTTACGCTACAGTCAAGATAATAGGGAATCAGGCCCCTTTTTAGTTAATAATCGCTTCTGGCTTCCAATAGTAAGGCAAATACATCTATCTATTTATCAAGTATTACAAACTAAAAATGAAAAGTTAGCTAAAGAAAAAAAATTAGATTCTTTATGATCTGGAATCAATTTTGATATCAATAGATGTACCAAAAAATTAGCTTATTGTGCTGACTAAACTAAATATAATATTTTTTAAGTATAGTGTTACCCATTATTTGGCCTGAGGAATTTTGCGAAATTTTCGAAAAAAGTAAAAAACACCCCATAAGACTTAACGATTCTTAATGGAATTCACGCCATCAAATTCAGCATATCGGAGAAACCCGACTGTAAAGTTTCCAAGCTCCTAAGTATAAAAATGTGAAATTTTGTAGTGTTTGCCAGAAAAAACATCACGGATTCGTGTTTATTTGTTGTTGTTGCTTTTTCCAAGGTGATCATATCGAACCAATGGTACTAGAATTTCGCAAGAGGACTCGTTCAAACGAAAATTAACAGATCTAGTGTCCTTTTTTAATTGACCAAAAATTGGAGGACAACTAGCCCCTGTCCCACGTCCCTTTTTCCTGAAAGCCGTCTGATGAAAATTTTGAGGTAGCCATTTTGTTCAGTATTGTTGAAAGGTACAATAGATACGTCTTTGGAGGTGGCATGACCCTTCAGAACCACCAAAGGAAGGGCCGCAAGTTATGAAATTTGCCCATTGTTTACATATAGTATTCGTTATAGGGAAGTATACTGACGTTTTCAAAGGGAGGAAGAGGATCTTCTGGGGATGGATTTTCTATGGTGAGAATTTCTCATTGGGATGTAAGTTTCTGGGGGTGAACTTTTCGGGGGAAATTTTACATGGGGAGAATTTACCAGAATTTGTATACAGAATGTTTGCTATTTGTCTTTTTTCTCTTTGTTGATCCCATTGTACATGTTGAGACACTCTGAGGGAACTCTCAGGGGGAAGTTTTGAGCGGATTTGGAATTCTCTTGGGATCTTTTTTTTTCGAGGGGGGGGGGGTATTTTCCACGGTAGAAACTTCCAGGGTCGAATTATCACCAGGAGAAATTCTCCATGGAACATTTCTGGGGGATAAACTTTCCAGGGGGGGTGGGGTATTTTCCAAACAGGTATATTTCCCAATGACCTTAAAAAGGATCAGAAACTAAATTAATATAAGTCTTTCTTCAAATAAAAGTATGGTAAGGAGTATTTTTCAGGCAGAATCATAAACAAAACATTTTCTGGGAAGGATTCGTAGCAGGGATGGAATTGTCCGGAGGTAATTTCCCGGCAGAAAAGTTTTACATGGGAGGAACTTTATATAGAGGAATTTTTCGTGGGGAAATTTTCCACAGAGGGGGTTGATTTCCTGGGATTATCTGAAAAACGATCAGAAATAAATACAAAAACTAGTTTTTTCTACCGAAAGTAAGGAGTGACATTAAAACTTAAAACGTACAGAAATTATCCCGTATATGACGGGGGCTACTCCCTCCTCAATACCCCCCCTCTATGCTAATGTTCAACCTTTTGTCTAATTTGTTTTTAAGAACAATTCTTGAAACACAAGGGCCGTGCCACTCTTGGAGTAAGCCCCCTTCCACCCTTGTTGGAGAGGGGTGGAGCCACCCCCCTCCACGAACGTATTCTTTTCCTTAGATGTGCCCAACCGAAGTTTTGAGATAGAAATTTTGTTAAAAGTGGTCTAAAGAACATATAGCAATGTCCTCAGCCCATAAAAGCCCTGGGACAAGGGTTGTAATTTATGTCCCTGGGGCATATTAGGTTTTATGAAATGGGTAGTCGTATAAACTTCAGATGGGGCTCATTTGACTAAAGTTTAGTGCCCTTTGTAAGAGTCAAAAGTGATTTGAGTGCAACCCCCCCCCCCGCACCTATCAGTTCCGGCACCCAGCGTCCAATCAGAATTTGTTTACATTTATTTTGTTCAGTATTGTTCAAAAATCCAGTAATTATGCCTTTGGGGATATCACCCCCCTGATTGAAGGATAACCCAGATTACCTAGAGCTCCGCAAAGTCGCTTGACTCCTGGATTCTACCTTATGAGATGCGCAAGAAATACTGTGATTGGCAAAAAGCTACCAAAAGAAGTGAAAATGCTGACCCTCATGCCGACCATACCTGTCAAGCAGAACTCTCTTAGGAAGATGAACCTTAAGCTCCGACAATTAGTTTTTTACTGTTTACATGTTTTTATGACTTTTGTGCTTTCATACTAGTTCATTTTTTATGGATGAACTAAATGAATCTTTTTCGTTTTCATTATATTCGATGTTAAAAGACCACTTTGAAAGAGGTTAACCAGTCGTAAAAAAAGCTGGTTTCTGCGATTTCAAGATGGACATATTATAGACAAATATATGGACATAATTTGGCTGAAAAGGACACATTTGTGGATTCTCAAGGGACATAATCACTGACCAAAAAGTTGGTAACCATGGACACAGCATACCAGAAACATAGAAAAAAAAAAATCTTCAACACCGAACACCACTGCCTGGAACGCAGACGAAGTGAATTCACCAAATCTTATGATAAAATCACCAACGGTGGCAACCCTAGTCATGTTAAGCCAAAACACTTTGAGATGAATGAAATTATTGTTAGCTGAAACCTGAAATCAGAGTTACCATTTTTCAAGGCACGTCAGCTTTTCAAAAATTGTTCATTAAAAAAATACAATTGCAAAGAACATTTAATTTTGAATCAGATTTTGTCACCCGGAATGACGGGGTAGGTACTTATAATGACTTATCTACTTTTCTTTTATTTTTAACAGCACCCCAAATAGTAGGTTGATTATAAAAAAGCGATTGGTAGCTTTAAAGTAATAACTTGGATCAATTAGCTTATCCTGCATGTATAAGGGCTTTCATGCTATACATCTTTTAAAATGTTTTGAGGGGCTAGTAACTTCAGTTTTAATTTACACATGGAATCAAGGAAGAAGAAAGTTTTCAGAAACAATCAAACAGTTCGTGGTAACGAACTGTGAGTAGCCAGCGATGTGGCTCAATAGTAACCGCAAAAGTCTAAAAAACGGAATATTGACATCAATAAATATATCGAAAGAATTTTCTTATTATGCTGATTCCAAATATATAAGATTCATTAAGTTTAGTGTTACTTATCAAAATCTACGAGCCTGAGAAAATTTACCGGATTTTTGAAACAGGGGGGAAATTCCCCCTAAAATTAAACAAATCTTAATGAAATTTACACCATTACATAGAGCGTATTCGAAAATCCTACCGTAGAAGTTTTAAGCTCCCATCGAGAAAAATGTGGACTTTTGTATTTTTTGCCAGAATAAGATCAGAAATGCGTGTTTATTTCTTTGTTGTTTTTTTTTCTTTTTTTTGGGGGGGGGCTGTTTTTTTTTCCAGGAGCGATGGAACCAGACCCATAATCCTAGAGTATTGGGGAGGACTCAGTGCAACGAAGATTAAAATCTCTATGACTCTTTTTAAATTACAGAAAAGATTAGAGGATAAACTAGCCCCCCTCCCATGTCTCGGCGTACCCGCAGTCTTCTGATCAAAACTTGAGAGAGTCGTTTTGTTCAGTATACGGGGATTATAAATCATACACTTTAAAACTAATAGTAGTAAGGCATCTAGTACCACTGGTCGTGCTTGCGTAATTTGTCATACCTCTCGCCTGAGGTATGAATATACAGTGTAGTCTAACCGGTACATTGGCTTACCAGGGTCAGTCACCTATTACTATGAACGGTACTTGCCTTAGCAGACGGGTTTTTATGAGGTAACACCCATTTTTTTTTTGGTGTCAAACAGAGAGAGAGCGGCGGTTACTGCATATACGGTAACTTGATTAGCAGTTTTTTTTTAAACTTGGCTAATAGGTTTTTAAACCTATTACTACGAACGGTACATGCATTCCATTTTTTGGAACTAGGAGCGAGATTGTGTGATGCTATCAGACTGGTTTCGTTTCATGGTTTCATTAATAGAACGACTAATGTATTTGAAAAGGGTAATTACTTCTTTAGTTTACGAGTACAAAAATATTTCACTACAGATAAGGGCTATTGTGTTTTTCTTAACTGTCTGAGGGTGGAAGGCGATGGTAACTATTTATTTTAAGAAATTAGTTTACGAGTAGAAAAATGATACACTAAAGATACGGCTATTGTGTTTTTCTGAACTTTCTGAGGGGGGGTGGCGATGGTAACTATTTAGTTTAAGAAATTAGTTTACGAGTAGAAAAATGTTTCACTACAGATAAGGCTATTGTGTTTTTCTGAACTTTCTGAGGGGGGATGGCGATGGTAAATATTTAGTTTAAAAAATTAGTTTACGAGTAGTAAAATGCATCACTAAAGATAAGGCTATTGTGTTTTTCTGAAGATGTGTGTTTTTTTTCCGAACTTTCTTAGGGAGGAGGGGGTAACTATTTAGTTTAAAAATTAGTTTACGAGTAGAAAAATGCTTCACTTCAGATAAGGCTATTGTGTTTTTCTGAACTTTCTGAGAGAGGTGGGGGGGTAACTTTTTAGTTTAAAAATTAGTGTACGAGTAGAAAAATGCTTCACTACAGATAAGGCTGTTGTGTTTTTCTGAACTTTCTGAGGGGGGGGGGAGGGGGTAGCTATTTAGTTTAAGAAATTAGTTTACGAGTAGAAAAATGCTTCACTACAGATAAGGCTATTGTGTTTTTTTTCTGAACGTTCTGACGGAGTAGGGGGTAACTATTTAGTTTAAGAAATTAGTTTACGGTTAGAAAAATGTTTCACTACAGATAATGCTTTTGTTTTTTTCTTAACATGTGTGTTTTTTTTGCGAACTTTCTGAAGGAGGTGGGGGTAACTATTTATTTTAAAAATTAGTTTACGGTTAGAAAAATGCTTCACTACAGATAGGGCTATTGTGTTTTTTTTTTCTGAACTGTGGAAGGGAGGTGGGTGGGGGTAACAAATTATTTTAAGAAATTGGTTTGCGAGGAGAAAAATGATTCACTACATATAAGGCTAGTTTGTTTTTCTGAACTTTCTGAGAGCGGTGGGGGTAACTTTTTAGTTTAAAAATTAGTTTACGAGTAGAAGAATGCTTCACTACAGATAAGGCTATTGTGTTGTTCGGAAATGTCTGAGGGAGGAGTGGGTAAATATTTAGTTTAAAAAATTAGTTTACGAGTAGAAAAATTTTTAACTGAATATCAGGCTTTTGTGTTTTTATGAACGTTCTGAGGGGGGATGGCGATGCTAAATATTTATTGTAAGAAAGTAGTTTACGAATAGAAAAATGCTTCACTACAGATAAGGCTATTGTGTTTTTCTGAACATGTGTGTTTTTTTTCTGAACTTTATGAGGGAGGAGGGGTTAACTATTTATTTTAAAAATTAGTTTACGAGTAGAAAAATGCTTCACTACAGTTAAGGCTATTGTATTTTTCTGAACTTTCTGAGGGGGGAGGGGGTAACTATTTAGTTTAAGAATCAGTTTACGATTATAAACATGCTTAACTACAGATAAGGCTATTGTGTGTTTTTTTCTTAGATTTCTGTGGGAGGACTGGGTAAATATTTATTTTAAGATATTATTTTTATATTAGAAAAATAATTCAATAACTATACTGCTATTGTGTTTTTTTTTTCTTAAATTTATGAGGGAGGAGGACGGGGTAGCTATTTAGTTTAAGAAATTTTTTTATGAGTAGAAAAATGCTTCACGTATTGTTACGTGAAAAAAAACTTCAACCGTGCCCAGCCCCCCGCGATCAGAAATTAAATTATAAAAAAGTTTCTTTAACTGAAAGTAAGGAGCAACATCAAAACTTAAAAACGGACAGAAAATAGATTTTTACGTGAAAACAACTTCAACAGTGCCCAACCCCGCGCGATCAGAAATTAAATTATAAAAACAGTTTCTTCAACTGATAGTAATGAGCAACTTAAAAACTTAAAAACGGACAGAAAAGAGAGGCTGTTTCCAAAATATTTAGGATTCATTAACGTTAGTGTTGCCAGTCAAAGGCTATGTGTTTGACAAAATTGACTGATTATCGAAAAAAATGGAGAAACAACCTCCAAAAGTCGACAGGGATGGGATTGTCTTGAGGGGGGGGAGGGGGAATTTTCCATGGAAGAGGGGGGAGGGTATTTTTACGTGAAAAAAACTTCAATCGTGCCCAGCTCCCCGTGATCAGAAATTAAATTATAAAAAAAAAGTTTTTTCAAGTGAAAGTAAGGAGCAACATCAAAACTTAAAAACGGACAGAAAATAGATTTTTACATGAAAACAACTTCAACCGTGCCCAACCCCCATGATCAGAAATTAAATTATAAAAAAGTTTCTTCACCTCTTGAAAACACAATACCGAAATTTCATTCAACTCTCATGTAAGAAAATTATGGAAAATACAATTCTCTAGTTCAAATGTGGAACTTAAGTCCAGTTTTGGATAATCATAATGATGAGGACTGATAATTCTAATTCAATAATTTTTTTTTATAAAAACATACTTTTTTTTAAACTTAGAAATTATTCAACTTAATTTTTTATTTTTTATTTTTTTATTTTTTTTTGTATGTTTTTTGAAGTGACAAACTATGCTTACGGTTCTAACAATTGTAATCTAAGTTTTCTAAGAAACACGATGTGGTTTTCGCACTGGTACTCTATGGGTCGTTATCTACACTACCTATTTTATTGCATGCATTAAATTAGTATTTTTTACGCAGTGGAACGATAAACACATAAGTCATATCTTAAAAAAAAAAAGTGAAAATGGAGCATTTTAATAAAGTGTGTTCACATGACAATGTTATTATAGCATTGAAAGCCAACAAGGCGAAGCACTTAAACTATGAAACAAGTACAAGTGGTAGCACTATTGGAAATATATGCATGCATTGTCATGACAGTAAGGAATTCAATTTCTTTGGAATACCGAAAAGATTCCATTGTACAAATGGTGGATATGCGAGATTGAGATCTCCGGAGATGATTGCACTCAAAGAGAATGCCAAGATAAAGATAATCGTTGATGATAGAGGACAACTCCTTGCTACTGTTGCAGGTAACACATTACCTACTGGTACATCTAATCGTCATCTTTTAGGTATTAACATTCAACGGAAGGTCAATAAAAGAAAGGCCTACTCTTCTACGAATATCATAAACCATATCTTGGCTACGTGCCGAAACTTTTACCTGTGTAAAAATAATGTAATAATAGACAGTGAAATTGCCAGAAAAATAAAAAGGGCATTGTCAGAAAATATCACTATGGAATATCAAAATAAATTGATGAAAAACAAAGTGCCAGCAAACGTTACCACCTTTAATCAAACAGTCGATGAATCAAATAATAGCAAAGATGAAATGTATATTGAACCTGTCGGTGACACACCCGTAAATATTGTGTATGACTCAAGATGGAATAATGATTATTCTATCGATTACGACTTAAGAGAAGACAATAGCTACAATATCAAGAGAGAACATGGTGAACTATTTTATGGAACAGATTCAAAATGACCAAAGTTGATCATTGATATTAATAATGTATCATAATATATTTTTGTATTAATATTCTACATGGTGTTATTTCATTAAAAGTATATTATGCATTACATTGTTACGTGTTCATTATTTTTAGAGTAAGCTAGCATATCAAACGTTTAGAATGTCTATTAAAACATTGGAGATGTAAGAAAAGGAATTCGCATACATCTATTGTCAGACACATGGGATAACATTGTTCTATAAACGGTTCATAATAAAAAAATAGTTTGGAACAAGAAAAAAAAACCTAAAATAATGTCGTGAAATCATTTTCAACACTCAGAGCAGGGGGTGTTGGGATTGAATCATAGAGAAACAACGAATTTACTTTTTTTTTAATTACCACTCAAACACGTTTCATTCTTTTCACTGACTTGAAATTGCATACAAACGAGCCAATCAGATGTTACGATCCTTTTGTTTGCTCAGAATTCAACAAAGCAATGACGATTGGGCTAATTTATTTTGCATGTTATTTCTAAAGCCAATTAAGATGAAGAATTGTGTTTAAAGTCAAGGCTATAAGAAAAAAAAAGTTCTGGATATTTTGTATCAGTTTGTAGTTTACGCAATAATATCAATATCAGTAACGATTCTATTTGAACTTTCTCCACGTTGATAAAATTTGTCTCCAAACGGTTCATGATAAAAAATAGTTTGGGACAAGAACAAAAAAAAACTAAAATAATGTCGTGAAATCATTTTCAACACTAAGAGCAGGGGGATATTTCATTAAAGAAATTATGAAAAAATTGTAACTAAGTAGCAAATTCTTTCTTGAATTCACCTGTTAGATAAACAAAAAGACATTTCGTTCAAGAAATTATGACAAAATTCTAAGTAAGTAACAAACTCTTTATTGTTTTCACGAGTTAGATATAAGATGTAGAAATTTAATTCAAGAAATTATGAAAAAAATCTCAGTAAGTAACAATTTCTTTCTTGAAGTCAACTCTTGGATGCACAATACGGAAATTACATTCAAGAAATTATGAAAATATTTGTAAGTAAGTAACAAACTCTTTATTGATTCCACCTCTTGGATATACATTACATATACTTCATTCAAGAAATTATGAAAAAAACGCAAGTAGGTAACTTTTTTTCTCTTTATCACAAACAATTTTCACTTAGCTACACGATGTAGAAATTTAATTCAAGAAATTATGAAAAAATTCTCAGTAAGTAACAATTTCCTTCTTGAAGTCAACTCTTGGATACACAATACGGAAATTTCATTCAAGAAATTATGAAAATATTTGTATGTAAGTAACAAGCTCTTTATTGATTTCACCTCTTGAATATACAGTACAGATCCTTTATTCAAGAAACATGATTAAACACGTTTTGAAACTACATAATGTTTGCCTGCCTTTCCTTGGTACCTTTCCAAACGGGCGGGGATTCCCCACTAGTTCCTAAACATTGCAAAAAAGAGAGCAGTACGATATCTCCACATTTTCAACAAGACTGGTTTTTTAGACAACACACCCACGGAGATGACACACACATAGAGACGAGACACGCACAGACACGACACACAAACAGAGGCAAGTCACCTCTTGGATACACAATACAGAAATTTCATTAAAGAAATTATGAAAAATTGTAAGTAAGTAGCAAATTCTTTCTTGAACTCACCTGCTGGATAAACAAAGACATTTCGTTCAAGAAATTATGACAAAATTCTAAGTAAGTAACAAACTCTTTATTGTTTACAGGACTTAGATACACTATGTAGAAATTTAATTAAAGAAATTATGAAAAAATTCTCAGTAAGTTACAATTTCTTTCTTGAAGTCAACTCTTGGATACACAATACGGAAATTTCCTTCAAGAAATTATGAAAATATTTGTATATAAGTAACAAAATCTTTATTGATTTCAACTCTTGGATATACAGTACAGATACTTCATTCAAGAAATTATGAAAAAATCGCTAAGTTAGTAACAAACTCTTTATTGTTTTCACTTCTTGGATATACAATACGGAAATTTCATTCAATAAATTCTGAAAAAATTGTAAGCAAGTAACAAACTCTTTTCTGAAGTCACCTCTTGGATACGCAATACACAATGTAGAAATATCCTTTAAGAAATTATGAAAAAATTCTAACCAAGTAACAAACTCTTTCCTGAAGTCAACTCTTGGATACACAATGCAGAAACTTCATTTAAGAAACTATGAAAAAATTGTAAGTAAGTAACAAATTCTTTCTTGAACTCAACTCTTGGATACACAATACAGAAATTTCATTAAAGAAATTATGAAAAATTGTAACTAAGTAGCAAAATTCTTTCTTGAATTCACCTGTTGGATAAACAAAAAAACATTTCGTTCAAGAAAATATGACAAAATTCTAAGAAAGTAACAAACTCTTTATTGTTTTCACGAGTTACATATACGATGTAGAAATTTAATTCAAGAAATTATGAAAAAATTCTCAGTAAGTAACAATTTCTTTCTTGAAGTCGTCTCTGTGTCGTCTCTGTGTCATCTCTCTGTGTCGTCTCTGTGTTTGGATAAACAAAAAAACATTTCGTTCAAGAAATTATGACAAAATTCTAAGTAAGTAACAAACTTTATTGTTTTCACGAGCTAGATATATGACGTAGAAATTTAATTCAAGAAATTATGAAAAAATTCTCAGTAAGTTACAATTTCTTTCTTGAAGTAAACTCTTGGATACACACAATACGGAAATTTCATTCAAGAAATTATAAAAAATATTTGTAAGTAAGTAACAAACTCTTTATTGATTTCACCTCTTGGATATACAGTACAGATACTTCATTCAAGAAATTATGAAAAAAACGCAAGTAAGTAATTTTTTTTTCTCTTTATCACAAACAATTTAAAAGTGAGCAGGACAAAAGCTCCACATTTTCAACCAGACTGGTTTTTTTATGCAACACACCCACAGAGATGACACACACATAGAGACGAGACACACACAGACACGACACACAAACAGAGTCACATTTTGAAACTACATGCTATTTGCATGCCTTTCTTGGCACCTTTCCAAACGAGCGGGGATTCCCCACTGGTTCCTACACATTGCAAAAAAGTGAGCAGTACGAAAACTCCACTTTTTCAACAAGACTGGTTTTTTAGACAACACACCCACAGAGATCACACACACACATAGAGACGAGACACGCACAGACACGACACACAACCAGAGTCATAGTGAGAGAGATATCCAAAAATTTGGGTTGATCTAGGTTCACTTAGAGTGGCGCGCCACTCTAAGTGAACCTAGATCAACCCAACTTTTTGAAAATACCCTCCCCCCTCTTCCATGGAAAATTCCCCCTCCCCCCCCTCAAGACCATCCCAGTCCTGTCGACGTTTGGAGGGTGTTTCCCCATTTTTTTCGATAATCAGGCAATTTTCTCAAACACATAGCTTTTGACTGAAAACACTAAAGTTAATGAATCCTAAATCTTTTGGAAACAGCCTCTATTTTCTGTCCGTTTTTAAGTTTTGACGTTGCTCCTTACTTTCAGTTGAAGAAACTTTTTTTATAATTTAATTTCTGATCGCGGGGGGCTAGGCACTGTTGAAGTTGTTTTCACGTAAAAATCTATTTTCTGTCCGTTTTTAAGTTTTGATGTTTCTCCTTACTTTCAGTTGAAAAAAATTTTTTATATTCAGAAAAAAAAACACACAAGTTAAGAAAAACACAATAGCCTAATCTTCAGTGAAGCATTTTTATACTCGTAAGCTAAATTAATAAACTAAAGAGTTACCATCACCAGCCCCCCTCTGTACTTTCAGAAAAGCACACAAACCGGCGATGTCGAGCCCCATTGTTCGACTCTGCCTCTAATTTTTTAAAGTAAATAGTTACACCCTCCTCCCTCAGAAAGTTCAGAAAAACACAATAGCCTTATCTGTAGTGAAGCATTTTTCTACTCGTAAACTAATTTATTAAACTAAATAGTAACCCCCACATCCCTCAGAAACTTCAGAAAAAAAAACACAATAGCCTTATCTATAGTGAAGCATTTTTCTACTCGTAAAGTAATTTTTTAAACTAAATAGTTACCCCCTCCCCCCCTCAGAAAGTTCAGAAAAACACAACAGCCTTATCTGTAGTGAAGCATTTTTCTACTCGTAAAATAATTTCTTAAACTAAATAGTTACCCCCACCTCCCACGGAAAGTTCAGAAAAAAAACACAAGAGCCTTATCGGTAGTGAAGCATTTTACTACTCGAAAACAAATTTGTTAAACTAAATAGTGACCCCCCACCTCTCTCAGAAAGTTCAGAAAAACACAAGAGCCTTTTCTCTAGTTAAACATTTTTCTACTCGTAAACTACTTTTTTAAACTAAATAGTTACCCCCTCCTCCTTCAGACATTTCAGAAAAACAAACGAGAAGTAACTGTCTTGAAGCATTTTCATACTATTAAAATAAATTTTTAAAATAAATATTTAGCCACACTCACCTCACTCAGAAATTTCAGAAAAAAAACATAATAGCCTTATCTCTAGTGAAACATTTTTCTACTCGTAAAATATTTTTTAAACTAAAAAGTTACCCCCTCCTCCCTCAGAAAGTTCAGAAAAAAACACACATGTTCAGAAAAACACAATAGCCTTATCTGTAGTGAAGCATTTTTCTGCTCGTAAACTAATTTCTTAAACTAAATAGTTACCCCCTCCCCCCTCAGAAAGTTCAGAAAAACACAACAGCCTTATCTGTAGTGAAGCATTTTTCTACTCGTAAACTAATTTTTAAACTAAAACGTTACCCCCCCCCCTCTCAGAAAGTTCAGAAAAATACAATAGCCTTATCTGTAGTGAAGCATTTTTCTACTCGTAAACTAATTTTTAAACTAAATAGTTACCCCCTCCTTCCTCGTAAAGTTAGGAAAAAAAACACAAATGTTCAAAAAAACACAATAGCCTTATCTTTAGTGAAGCATTTTTTTAATCGTAAACTAATTTTTTAAACTAAATATTTACCATCACCCTCTCCCCTAAGAAAGTTCAGATAAACATAATAACCTTATCAGTAGTGAAACATTTTTCTACTCGTAAACTAATTTTTTAAACTAAATAGTTACCATCGCCATCCCCCCTCAGAAAGTTCAGAAAAACACAATAGCCCTTATCTGTAGTGAAACATTTTTCTACTCGTAAACTAAAGAAGTAATTACCCTTTTCAAAAACATTAGTCGTTCTATTAATGAACCCATGAAACTAAACCAGTCTGTAAGCATCACACAATCACGCTCCTAGTTCCAAACAATACAAGGCATCTAGCGTTCGTAGTAATAGGTTTAAAACCCTATTAACCAAGTTTTAAAAAAAAACCTGCTAATCAAGTTAGCGTATATGCAGTAACCGCCGCTAATATCCTCTCAAATAAACTATTCTCTATAGGTGACTGACCCGTGGTAAGCCAATATACCGGTTAAACTACACTGTATATTCATGCCTCAGGCTTGTGTAAGTACATGTATATTTTCAATCTTATATGCTCTTACTACTGCCCTAAATCAACTGCTGAAATTAGAATCCGAGTCGGGGAGTGACTTGGTATCCCATGGAATGTTTCTCGGTCCTACATAGTACTGCATGCAAACACACAATGAGTTTACCAAAAAAGTCTGCAAGAGGAAAATTTCACCGTGAGTGTTAATAGGAACTGTATAGAGAATAATTTAGTTCCAAGAGCGAGCGTCATGGCCACTCACTCTTTAAAGTATAAAAACTATACAGTTTTGGTTGAGAAAAATGCCATGTCAACCATATCAGATACAGTCTATGTACAAGTGGACGGTGAGAGGGTACTTCCACACGGTCACTGCCTTAATTCATATCAAGTTGAATGTGAACATTACAGGCAAAAACTCAGTCTGGAGGACGCCCTATAGCTGGAAGCCCCCATAGTAGGGGAGTTGGCTGTTAGTGAGGGGAGGGGGAGGGGGAAGGGCCTTTTCTCCGTCTTCAGCTCAGCACTGCCTGTTTTCTTCTTAGTCATTTATAAATTTATATATTTTATTTATAAATTTAATTTTCGTTGCATAGTTTTTGTATATATATATATATATATATATATATATATATATATATATATATATATATATATATATATATATATATATATATATATATATATATATATATATATATATATATATATATATATGTATATATATATATATATATATATATATATATATATATATATATATATATATATTTATATATATATATATATATATATATATATATGTGTGTGTGTGTGTGTGTGTGTGTGTGTGTGTGTGTATATATATATATATATATATATATATATATATATATATATATATATATATATATATATATATATATATATATATATATATATATATATATATATATATATATATATATATATATATATATATATATATATATATATATATATATATACTCTTTGAATTAAAGAAAACTTGTATATTCTATTTCTTGAGTATTTATTCAACAGATTGAGGTTAGATTAGGTTAGTTGTATTTTGACATTGGAGGAGTATGTATCAATTTAAAACACCATTCAAATCTTTTCTTTGTGGATCGTTAATTTCTGGCAAAACAACCCTATTAACAAAAATAATTCTAAACCCTTACAAAATGTTTTTAGAGTATCCGAAAAATATCTGTTATTGCTATGGTGAATGGCAAAAATTTAATGATAAAATAAATAGTATTGCACCAAACATAAAATTCATACAGGTACTTGATATGTTTAGTAGTGTTGCACCATAGTCCTTGCTGATTATTGACAATATAGCTGAGTCTATTGAAGAATGGTCTCAGGAAATGCTACAATTATTCACGGTCCGGTTACATCATGAAAACATTTCCGTAACCGTTGTTCTCCATAGTCTTTTTCATCAGAGTAAATGTACAAGAACTCTTCCTTTGAATTGTAGCTACTATATTGTCTATAGAGTTTTTCGCCATTCAAGTTCTCTTATAATTCTAAACAAACAAATCTACCCTTGCGAACCCAAAGTTTACTTTCCGCGTAAAATAAAGCTGCTAATAAACCTAATGGGTACATTTTATAAGACCTGAATCAAAACACGCTCGAAGAATTGTGTGTAGTAATTGATATTTTCAATAATGAAATTACTATATATCTACCAGTGAATAGTAAAAAACGTCTTTAGTCACCGCTGAAGAAGCCATATGAAAACAGACATTTATTTTCTGTGTTGGCATTTACAAAACCACGGCTTAGGAAAGCTATACTCAAAAATGGTATTGACAAGTATTTCATTGATCTCTTATCTGAAATTAGTTTAAATTTAATTGAAGGTAATATTCAAGTGTCAGATGGTATTAAACAATAGACAAAGCAAGATCGTTCACTTGTTCGTGCCCTAGCCAGCAAAACGAAAGGAAATTTCAAACGAAAACACCTTGTTCAAGCGGTAATTTCTTTTCATTGTTACTGCTGATCATCAACAGACTTGAAAACACTATTTTCTAGATGGCTAACCCTATAACTTGACGCAAATTGAAATTGATCTTTCATCAAAAGAGTACATTGAGATAATTGACAAGTTTGTTAATAACAAGTGTAACAAGTGTTATTAACAAATGTTGTAGACATGTTGCCCCCATCCTATCGTGAGCAAAGTAAAAGACTCTTAACTTATCTCACTGAAAATGAACAAATTGACGAGAAAAAGAATGAAGTCATAATCCAAGGCAAGAATTATAATTTAATTGGTTTGGTATCAGATTTGATTGCATATCAATTCGATGATTTGTGAATCATAAAAGACTCGAATCCTTTGATAGTCATTTATATAGATTTTTAAAGTCGTCAAATTTTCCCAAAAGTCTTAATGGGAATAAGCATGTTTTAAAATGATGAAGGGAATTTTAAGAAACATCAGGGGATATATCATTGGATAGTACTCCAAAGTGGCCTGGTAAGAATACTAAACGAACCCGTCTTTCCACATCATTTAGAATGCAAAAAGGTAGCGGATAATTACGCTCAAAATGGGTCAACTTTTGAAAAGTGCTTAAGAAAACATTGGAGAACCGGGAAGTTTAAGTTACCCCACTACACTTGCTCAAGTTACCAGAATTGAAAAAAAAAATAGAAAAAGAGTATTTACAAAAGGAACCCAGTTATACTCTTCATCGAAATCATAAGACTAGAGGCCGTGACTATCGAAAAACTAAATCCTTTTACCCTCTGTATATATTACAAGAAGATATTTTGACTCTAAACGTGATTCAAAGACGTAACTCTACAAGTTTATTTTACTTGCAATAAGTGTTTTTAGTCGCTATGCATATGCAGTTTGATTGCAGTCAAAGAGAGGAGATGATGTTGCTAAGGCCCTTGAATACATCTTTAAACAAGATTAGTATAAAAAATTAAAACAGATCGTAAAAGTGAATTTGTTAATCAACATGTAAAAATAGTTTTATTTAAATATAATAAAATACTCTATCATAGAATACTCTATCTTCTATACGAACTATTCGACTTTTATTTCAAGATATTGTAAACTAAAAAATACTGCTTCTTTTATACAAGATTAAGATAAAATTATGTAGATTAATAACCAACGCCCTCATCGATCCTTGTCCAATTTTAGCCCTATTGAAGTTCATCGTAGTAACAATAGATATTCCTTAAACAATATTCTTATGAAAAGACGAGGAAGAAAAAATTTAACGTAGGTGATACTGTTCAAATCAATCGAACAACAAATATTTTTGAAAATGGGAATTGCTTGTGAAGCACTGAACTTTTTAAAGTATAAAAGTCTTGGACACTAAACCTACAACTTTTCGTCTTCTTGATATGAATGATGATGAGATTATTAGCGGTTTTTATGATTTTGAATTGCAAAAAGTTGGAAATAGTGGATTGTATCAAATTTAAAAGGTATTACAGACTCTTTCTCGCAAGGGTAAGCGACAGTTGCTTGTTTGCTGGCTAGAACACAACTCTAATTTTGATTCGTGGATAGCCGCTGAAGACATTCATAATGTTTAATGATTTTTATGTGACATTCATATCCAATATTTCTGACCCTCTTTATGACGATTTGAACAAAACGAGTAATTTTTGGACAATATCTCCACTCCATTAAATCTTGGGGGAAGATGTGAAGTTGCTCTTGTAGATTGCATTCTGAAAAATATATATGATATCCTAAGAAAAGATCGTATATATGATATTAAAATTAGACCACATTATTGGCCACTTGTTAAAGATAGACACATTGAAAAGATCAATTCATATGAATATCCCTTTGTCACATTATCATACAAGGACTTTAGGAGCATGAATGATTTGTGTCGTGCTATCATAAGAAGAATTTCCGCTCGTAGAAATGGTGCCTTTCAATTCAACGATTCAATGGAAGACGGAAAAATCAG
>NC_142812.1:43725491-43807991 GCF_049724085.1 Artemia sp. Qi Xiang Cuo
CCAGGGAGAACACCTGTGCTGCCAGTCCGACGGGGCACCATATATGGGCATAGAGTCCCTAGGGAGAACACCTGTGCTGTCAGTCCGAAGGGGAAGTGAATTTCTGAGAAATTGATTTGTTGATGTTAGTCAAGGAGAAATGTTTCTGGGCAAAGCTTATTTGTGCCGTTGGTATTCGTACAGGAGAGTTTTGTCCGTGCAAAGGTTATGTATGTATTTGGTGTTCGTCCAGGAAAAATGTTTCCGGGCGAGGTTTATTAATTTCTGACAGATGATGAAAAGGTGGAGTAATTTTTTGGTGTTCATACACAAGAATTGCTTCCGGGTGAACGTTTTGATCTTAGAGATGAAGAGATTAACGCGGGAAATGGTTTCCTAGGAATTTCAAATGTGACAGCGCAGGGATGCCAAAACAAAAGGAACATGCAGAAATTACGTTTAGAGATTATTTCGGCGACACCGTTTTGAGACATTTTAGAAGATGATTTGTTCGAAATAGTTTGAGGCATTTTAGAAGATGATTTTAGAAGACGATTTAGAAGAGGATTTGAGGGTGAAACTCTGTGGTAGTTATAATACACAAGTTCTATTTGAACAGTGTTGTGAGGTCCTCTACACCAATCCCAAAGGGCTCCGATCCCCGGACCCCAACCCCGAAGGAGGCCCGCGGCCCCCAAAGGTCCCCCGGGCTCCCAAAGAACCACCCGGCCCCCCAAGGGCCCCCCGCACCCAAAACCCCCACTGAGGCCCTCCCTTCCTCCCTCGCTTATTGAATTTTTTTAGTTTTTTTCGGACTGAATTTTTTAGACTTAGAAATTATCCAACATTTTTCCGGTTTTTCTTTAACCCATTGGCATAGAGTTTTAGTCTAGAGTCTTAACTTGGTTTTATTTAGAGTTGAAGTTTACTTTAGTTTTTGTTAAGAGTTTAGAGTTTTAGCTTAGAGTCTTAGCTTAGAGGTTTTGTTAGAGTTCTAGTTTAGTTTAGTAATAGTTAAGAGTTTAGTTTTCAGCTTAGAGTCTTAGCTTAGAGTTTTTGTTGAAGTTCTAGTTTAGTTTAGTTTTAGTTAAGAGTTTTAGCTTATAGTTTTAGTTAGAGTTGAAGTTTAGTTTAGTAATATTTAAGAGTTTAGATTTTTAGCTTAGAGTCTTAACTTAGAGTTTTAGTTAAAGTTGTAGTTTTAGTTAAGTTTTAGTTAAGAGTTTAAAGTTTTAGCCTAGAGTCTTAGCTTAGAGTTTTTGTTGAAGTTTTGGTTTAGTTTAGTTTTAGTCAAGAGTTTAGAGTTTTAGCTTAGAGTCTTAGCTTAGAGTTTTAGTTAGAGTTCTAGTTCAGTTTAGTTTGAGTTAAGAGTTTAGAGTTTTACCATAGAGTCTTAGCTTAGAGTTTTTGTCGAAGTTCTTGTTTAGTTTAGTTAAGAGTTTTTACCTTAGAGTCTTAGCTTAGAGTTTTAATTAGTGTTGAAGTTTAGTTTAGTTATAGTTAAGAGTTTATAGTTTTAGCTTAGAGTCTTAGCTTAGAGTTTTAGTTAGAGTTGAAATTTACTTTAGTTTTAGTTAAGAGTTTAGAGTCTTAGCTTAGATTTTTTGCTAGAGTTATAGTTTAGTTTAGTATTAGTTAAGAGTTTGGAGTTTTAGCTTAGAGTATTAGCTTAGAGTTTTAGTTAGAGTTGAAGTTTAGATTAGTTTTAGTTAAGAGTTTAGAGTTTTAGCTTAAAGCCTTAGCTTAGAGTTTTTGTTAGAGTTCTAATTTAGTTTAGTTTTAGTTAAGAGTTTAGAGTTTTAGCTTAGAGTCTTAGCTTAGAGTTTTAGTTAGAGTTTTAGTTTAGTTATAGTTAAGAGTTTAGAGTTTTAGCTTAGAGCCTTAGCTTAGAGTTTTTTTTTAGAGTTCTAGTTTAGTTTAGTTATAGTTATGAGTTTAGAGTTTTTTAGCTTAGAGTCATAGTTTAGAGTTATAGTTAAAGTTGAAGTTTAGTTTAGTTATAGTTAAGAATTTAGAATTTTATCATATAGTCTTAGCTTAGAGTTTAGTTTTAGCTAAGAGTTTAGTGTTTTACCTTAGAGTCTTAGCTTAGAGTTTTAGTTTAGTTCAGTTTCAGTTAAGAGTTTTGGAGTTTTAGCTTAGAGTTTTTGTTAGAGTTCTAGTAAGGTTAAGTTTTAGTTAAGAGTTTAGAGTTTTACCTTAGAGTCTTAGCTTAGAGTTTTTGTTAGAGTTCTAGTTTAGTTTAGTTATAGTTAAGAGTTTAGACTGTTTAGCTTAGAGTCTTAGAGTTTTGGTTAGAGTTCTAGTTTAGTTTAGTTTTAGTTAAGAGTTTAGAGTTTTACCTTAGAGTCTCAGCATAGAGTTTAGTTAGAGTTCTAGTTTAGTTTTAGTTAAGAGTTTAGAGTTTTAGCTTAAACTCTTACCTTAGAGCTTTAGTTAGAGTTTTAGTTTATTTTAGTTATAGTTAAGAGTCTAGAGTTTTCTTAGATTAGAGTCTTAGCAGAGAGTTTTTGTTAGAGTTCTAGTTTAGTTTAGTTATAGTTAAGAGTTTAGAATTTTAGCTTAGAGTCTTGGCTTAGAGTTTTTGTTAGAGTTTTAGTTTATTTTAGTTTTAGTTAAGAGTTTGGAGTTTTAGCTTAGAGTCTTAGCTTATAGTTTTTGTTAGAGTTCTAGTTTAGTTTTAGTTAAGAGTCTAGAGTTTTTTAGCTTAGAGTTTTTGTTAGAGTTGAAGTTTAGTTTAGTTATAGTTAAGAGTTTGGAGTTTTAGCTTAGAGTCTTAGCTTAGAGTTTTTGTTAGAGTTCTAGTTTAGTTTAGTTTTAGTTAAGAGTTTAGAGTTTTGGCTTAGTCTTAGCTTAGAGCTTTAGTTAGAGTTTTAGTTTAGTTTAGTTTTAGTTAAGAGTTTAGAGTTTTATCTTAGAGTCTTAGCTTATAGTTTTAGTTAGAGTTGAAGTTTAGTTTAGTAATAGTTAATAGTTTTATCTTAGAGTATTAGCCTATAGGTTTTTTTATAGTTCTAGTTTAGTTTAGTTTTAGTTAAGAGTTGAGAGTTTTAGCCTAGAGTCTTAGATTAGAGTCATAGCTTAGAGTTTTACTTAAAGTTATAGTTTGGTTATGTTTTAGTTAAGAGTTTAGAGTTTTAGCTTAGAGTCATAGCTTAGAGTTTTTGTTAGAGTTCTAGTTTAGTTTAGTTATAGTTAAGAGTTTTTAGCTTAGAGTTTTTGTTAGGAGTTCTAGTTTAGTTTTAGTTAAGTTTTACCTTAGAGTCTTAGTTAGAGTTGAAGTTTATTTTATCTATAGTTAGGAGTTTAGTGTTTTATGTTTGAGTCCTAGCTTAGAGTTTTAGTAAGGGTTAGAGTTTAGTTTAGTTATATTTAAAAATTAGCGGCTTCAGCCTATAGTTTTAGATTGAAATTTTTTGTTAGAATTCAAGTTTAGTTAAGAGTTTTATTTTTGAGTTTAGAGTCTTAGAGTTTTAGTTAAAGTTGTAGTTTAGTTAAGTTTTAGTTAGGGTTTAGAGTTTTAGCCTAGAGTCTTAGTTTAGAGTTTTTGTTGAAGTTCTAGTTTAGTTTAGTTTTAGTTTAGAGTTCTACCTTAGAGTTGAAGTTTAGTTTAGTTATAGTTAAAGGTTTAGAGTTTTAGCTTAGAGTTTTATTTAGAATTCTAGTTTAATTTAGTTTTAGTTTAGAGTTTAGAGTTTTCCCTTAGAGTCTTACCTTAGAGTTTTAGTTAGAGTTCTATTTTAGTACAATTTTAGTTAAGAGTTTTATCTTGGAATCTTAGCTTAAAGTTTTTGTTAGAGTTCTGCTTTAGTTTAGTTTAAGCTAAGAGTTTAGAGTTCTACATTAGAGTCTTAGCTTAGAGTTTTAGTTAGAGTTCTAGTTTAGTTCAGTTTTAGTTAAGAGTTTTGATTTTTACATTTAAGTCTTAGCTTAGAGTTTTAGTTCGGGTTGAAGTTTAGTGTACTTTAGTTATAGTTAAGAGTCTAGAGTATTACCTTAGAGTCTTAGCTTAGAGTTTTTTGTTAGAGCTCTAGTTTAGTTTATTTTTAGTTAAGAGTTTAGAGTCTTAGCTTAGAGTCTTAGCTTAGAGTTTTAGTTCTAGTTTAGTTTAGTTATAGTTAAGAGTTTAGAGTTTTAGCTTAGAGTCATAGCTTAGAGTTTTATTTAGAGCTGTAGTTTAGATTAGTTTAAGATAAGTGCTTAGAGTGTTAGCCTATAGTCTTATCTAAGAGTTTTAGTTGAAGTTCTAGTTTAGTTTTAGTTAAGAGTTTAGAGTTTTACCTTTGAGTATTAGCTTAGAGTTTTTTTTAGAGTTCTAGTTTACTTTAGTTTTAGTTGAGAATTTAGAGTTTTACCTTAGAAGCTTAGCTTAGAGTTTTTGTTGAAGTTCTAGTTTAGTTTAGTTTTAGTTAAGAGTTTTTACATTAGAGTCTTAGCTTAGAGTTTTAGTTAGGGTTGAAGTTTAGTTTAGTTATAGTTAATATTTTAGAGTTTTACCTTAGAGTCTTAGCTTAGAGTTTTAGTTAGAGTTGAAGTTTACTTTAGTTATAGATAAGAGTTTAGAGTTTTAGCTTAGAGTTTTAGTTAGAGTTCTAGTTTAGTTTATTAAGAGTTTTAAGTTTTATCTTGGATTCTTAGCTCAGAGTTTTACTTAGAGTTCTAGTTTAGTTTAGTTATAGTTAAGGGTTGCGAGTTTTACCTTTTAGTCTTATCTTTGAGTTTTATTTAGAGCTCTAGTTTAGTTCATTTTTAGTTAAGAGTTTAGAGTTTTAGCTTGGAGTCTTAGCTTAGAGTTTTAGTTAGAGTTCTAGTTTAGTTTTAGTTAAGAGTTTTGAGTTTTACCTTAAAGTCTTAGCTTAGAGTTTTAGCTAGAGTTGAAGTTTAGTTTAGTTTAGTTATAGTTAAGATTTTATAGTTTTAGCTTATAGTCTTAGCTTAGAGTTTTAGTTAGAGTTAGGGTTTAGTTTAGTTTTAGTTAAGAGTTTTAGCTTAGAATTTTAGCCTTGAATCTTAGCTTAGAGATTTAGTTAGAGTTGAAATTTAGTCTAAACTAGCATAACCACAAAATTCCACATTATTACATAGAAATACCAAAACCATAGGTTAGATTAGGTTAAAGGTTAGGTTTCTCCACGTTTAAGTTAGGTTAGATTAGGTTAGCTTATCATGAGAGGTTAGGTTAAATTAGCTTAGGTTAAGTGGTGCGCACCACTTAACCTAACCTAATCTAAGCTAATCTAACCTAACCTCTCATGATAAGCTAACCTAATCTAACCTAACTTAAACGTGGAGAAACCTAACCTCTAACCTAACCTAATCTAACCTATGGTTTTGGTATTTCTATGTAGTAATGTGGAATTTTGTGGTTATGCTAGTTTAGACTAAACTTCAACTCTAACTAAATCTCTACGCTAAGATTCTAGGCTAAAACTCTAAGCTAAAACTCTTAACTAAAACTAAACTAAACTATAACTCTAACTAAAACTCTAAGCTAAAACTATAAACTCTTAACTATAACTAAACTAAACGAGGCTTCAACCCTAACTAAAACTCTAACCTATGACTTTAAGGTAAAACTCTAAACTCTCAACTAAAACTAAACTAAACTAGAACTCTAACTAAAACACTTAGCTAAGACTTTAAGGTAAAACTCTAAACTCTTAACTATAACTAAACCAAACTTCAACCCTAACTAAAACTGTAAGCTAAGACTCTAAGATAAAACTCTAAACTCTTAACTAAAACTAAACTAAACTAGAGCTCTAACAAAAAACTCTAAGCTAAGACTCTAAGGTAAAACTCCAGACTCTTAACTATAACTAAAGTAAACTAAACTTCAACCCTAACTAAAACTCGAAGCTAAAACTTTAATTTAAAAATCAAAACTCTCAACTAAAACTAAACTATAACTCTAACTAAAACTCTAAGCTAAGACTCTACGGTAAAACTCTAAACTCTTAACTAAAAATTAACTAAACTATAACTCTAACAAAAACACCATTTAAACATTCTAAGTTAAAAATCTAAACTCTTATCTATAGTCAAGCTAAACTTCGATTCTAACAAGAACTCTAAGCTAATACTCTAGGCTAAAACTCTAAATTAGCAACTATAACTTAAGTGAACTTGAGCTCTAACTAAAGCTCTAAGCTGAGACTCTAAGTTAAAACTCTAAACTCTTAACTAAAACTAAACTAGAACTCTAACAAAAACTCTAAGCTAAGACTCTAAGCTAAAAAATCTAAATTCTTAACTATAACTAAACTAAACTTCAACTCTAACAAAAACTCTAAGCTAATACTCTATGGTAAAACTCTAAACTCTTAACTAAAAATAAACTAAACTAGAACTCTAACAAAAATTCTAAGCTAAAACTCAAAACTCTTAACTAAAACTAAACTTAACTAAAACTTCAACAAAAACTCTAAGCTATGACTCTAAGCTAAAACTCTAAACTCTTAACAAAAACTAAACTAAAACTATAACAAAAACTCTAAGCTAAAAAACTCTAGACTCTTAACAAAAACTAAACTAGAACTCTAACAAAAACTCTAAGCTAAGACTCTAAGCTAAAACTCCAAACTCTTAACTAAAACTAAACTAAACTAGAACTCTAACAAAAACTCTAAGCTAAGACTCTAAGCTAAAATTCTAAACTCTTAACTATAACTAAACTAAACTAGAACTCTAACAAAACTCTAAGCTAAGACTCTAAGCTAAAAACTCTAGACTTTCTAACTAAATCTATAAGCTAATACTCTAAGCTAAAACTCTAAACTCTTATCTAAAACTAAACTAAACTAGAACTCCAACTAAAACCTTAAGATAAGACTCTAAGCTAAAACTCTAAACTCTTAACTAAAACTTAACCAAACTACAACTCTAACAAAAACTCTAAGCTAAGACTCTAAGCTAAAACTCCAAAACTCTTAACTGAAACTAAACTAAACTAAAACTCTAAGCTAAGACTCTAAGGTAAAACTCTAAACTCTTAGCTTAAACTAAACTAAATTATAACTCTAACAAAAATTCTAAGCTAAAACTCTAAACTCTTAACCATTACTAAACTAAACTGCAACTCTAACTAAAACTCTAAGATAATACTCTAAGATAAAACTCTAAACTCTTAACTAAAACTAAACTAAACTAAAACTTTAACAAAAACTCTAATCTAAGACTCTAAGCTAAAACTCTAAACTCTTAACTAAAACTAAACTAAATTAGAACTCTAACAAAAACTCTAAGCTATGACTCTAAGGTAAAAACTCTTAACTAAAACTAAACTAGAACTTCAACAAAAACTCTAAGCTGAGACTCTAACCTAAAACACAAAAATCTTAACTAAAACTAAACTAGACCTCTATCAAAAATTCCAAGCCAAGACTATAAGCTAAATTTCTAAACTCTTAACTAAAACTAAACTATACTATAACTCTAAAAAAAACTCTAGGCTACGAATCTAAGCTAAGAAAACTCTAAACTTATAAATATATCTAAACTAAACTAAACTTCAACCCTAACTAGAACTCTAAGCTAAGACTTTAATGTAAAAATCAAAACTCTCAACTAAAACTAAACTAGAACTCTAACTAAAACTCTAAGCTAAGACTCTACGGTAAAACTCTAAACTCTTAACTAAAACTAAACTAAAATAGAATTCTAACAAAAACTCTAAGCTAAGACTCTAAGCTAAAACTCTAAACTTTTAACTATTACTAAACTAAACTTCAACTCTAACTAAAACTCTAAGCTAAGACTCTAAGCTAAAACTCTAAACTCTTAACTAAAACTAAACTAAACTAAAACTCTAACTAAAGCTCTAAGTTAAGAATCTAAGCCAAAACTCTAAACTCTTAACTAAAACTAAACTAGAACTCTAATAAAAACTCTAAGATAAGACTTTCAGCTCAAAACTCTAAATTCTTAACTATAACTAAACTGAACTTTAACTCTAACTAAAACTCTACGCTAAGACTCTATGGTAAAACTCTAAACTCTTAACTAAAACTAAACTAAACTAGAACTCTAACAAAAACTCTAAGCTAAAACTCTAGACTCTTAACTAAAACTAAACTGAACTAGAACTTCAACAAAAACTCTAAGCTAAGACTCTAAGCTAAAACTCTAAACTCTTAACTAAAACTAAACTAAAACTCTAACAAAAACTCTAAGCTAAAAAACTCTAGACTCTTAACAAAAACTAAACTAGAACTCTAACAAAAACTCTATTCTACGACTCTAAGCTAAAACTCTAAACTATAACCTAAAACTAAACTAGAACTCTGACAAAAACTCTAAGCTAAGACTATATGCTAAAATTCTAAACTCTTAACTATAACTAAAGTAACTATAAATCTAACAAAAACTCTAGTCTAAGAATCTAAGATAAAACTCTAGACTCTTAACTAAAACTAAACTAAACTAAAACTCTAACTAAAGCTCTAAGCTAAGACTCTAAGCTAAAAACTCTAAACTCTTAACAAAAACTATAACTAAACTAGAATTCTCACAAAACTCTAAGCTATGACTCTAAGCTAAGACTCTAAACTCTTAACTAAAACTTAACCAAACTACAACTCTAACAAAAACTCTAAGCTAAGACTAAGGTAAAACTCCAAAACTCTTAACTGAAACTAAACTAAACTAAAACTCTAATCTAAGACTCTAAGGTAAAACTCTAAACTCTTAACTTAAAATAAACTAAAGTATAACTCTAACAAAAAGTCTAAGCTAAAACTCTAAACTCTTAACTATTACTAAACTAAACTTCAACTCTAACAAAAACTCTAAGCTAAGACTCTAAGCTAAAAACTCTAAACTCTTAACTAAAACTAAACTAAACTAAAACTCTAACAAAAACTCTAAGCTATGACTAAGCTAAAACTCTAAACTCTTAACTAAAACTAAACTAAATTAGAACTCTAACAAAAACTCTAAGCTATGACTCTAAGCTAAAAACTCTAAATTCTTAACTAAAACTCTAAGCTAAGACTCTAAAGTAAAAACTCTTAACTAAAACTCCAAACTCTTAACTAAAACTAAACTAAACTAAAACTCTAACAAAGACATTAGGTCTAAGCTCAAATTCTAAACTCTTAACTATAACTAAACTAAACTAGAACTCTAACAAAAAATCTAAGCTAAGACTCTAATCTATAAAACTCTATACTTTTAACTATAACTAAAATAAACTAAAACTCTAACAAAAGATCTAGGCTAAGACTCTAAGCTCTTAACTAAAACTAAACTAGAACTCTAAACTCTTAACTAAAACTAAACTAGAACTCTAACAAAAACTCTGAGCTAAGACTCTAAGCTAAAAACTCTAAACTCTTAACTAAAACTAAACTAAACTAAAACTCTAAGATAAGACTCTAAGTTAAAAATCTAAACTCTTAACTATAAATAAAATAAAGTAGAACTCTAACAAAAACTCTAAGCTAAGACTCAAAGATAAAACTCTAAACTCTTAACTAAAACTGTACTAAACTATAACTCTAACTAAAACTCTAAGCTAAGACTCTAAGGTAAAACTCTAAACTCAAACTAAATTAAACTAGAATTCTAACTAAAACTCTAAGCTAAGACTCTAAGCTAAAACTCTAAACCTTTAACTAAACTAAACTTCAACTCTTAGTAAAACTCTAAGCTAAGACTCTAAGGTAGAACTCTTAACTAAAACTAAAGTAAACTAAAAATCTAACTAAAGCTCTAAGCTAAGACTCTAAGTTAAAACTCTAAACTCTTAACTAAAACTAAACTAAACTAGAACTCTAATAAAAACTCTAAGCTAAGACTCTAAGCTAAAAGCTCTAAATTCTTAACTATAACTAAACTAAACTTTAACTATATCTAAAACTCTATGCAAAGACTCTATGGTAAGACACTAAACTATTAACTAAAACTAAACTAAACTATAGCTCGAACAAAAACTTTAAGATATTACTGTAAGCTAAAACTCTTAAATCTTAACTAAAAATAAACTAAACTAGAACTTCAACAAAAACTACAAGCTAAGAATCTATTATAAAAAACTCTAAACTCTTAAAAAAAACTAAACTAGAACTCTAACTACAAACTCTAAGCTAAGACTATAAGATAAAACTCTAAACTCTTAACTAAAAATAAAGTAAACTTCAACTCTAACTAAAACTATAAGCTAATACTCTAAGGTAAAACTCTAAACTCTTAACTATAACTAAAATAAACTTCAACTCTAACTAAAACTCTAAGCTAAGACTCTAAGTTAAAAACTCTTAACTAAAACTAAACTAAACTAGAACTTCAACAAAAACTCTAATATAAGACTATAAGGTAAAACGCTAAACTCTTAAATAAAACTTAAGTAAACTAGAACTCTAACAAAAACTCTAAGCTAAGACTTTAAGGTAAAACTCTAAACTCTTAACTAAAACAAAACAAAAACAGAACTCTAACTAAAACTCTAAGCTAAAACTCTAAACTCTTGAATAAAACTATAGTAAATTTCAACTCTAACTAAAACTCTAAGCTAAGACTCTAAGGTAAAACTCTAAACCATTAACTATAACTAAACTAAACTTCAACCCTAACTAAAACTCTAAGCTAAGACTCTAAGTTAAAAACTCTTAACTAAAACTAAACTAAACTAGAACTTCAACAAAAACTCTAAGCTAAGACTCTATGGTAAAACTCTAAACTCTTAACTAAAACTTAAGTAAACTAGAACTCTAACAAAAACTCTAAGGTAAAACTCTAAACTCTTAACTAAAACTAAACTAGAAGTTCAACAAAAACTCTAAGCTAAGACTCTAGGCTAAAACTTTAAACTCTTAACTAAAACTTAACTAAAACTTTAACTTTAACTAAAACTCTAAGTTAAGACTCTAAGCTAAAACTCTAAACTCTTAACTAATACTAAACTAAACTTCTACTCTAACTAAAACTCTAAGCTAAAACTCTAAACTCTTAACTAAAACTAAACTAAACTAGAACTTCAACAAAAACTCTAAGCTAAGACTCTAAGCTAAAAACTAAACTCTTAACTATTACTAAACTAGAACTCTAACAAAAACTCTAAGCTAAGACTCTAAGGTAAATCTAAAAACTCTAAACTCTTAACTAAAACTAAACTAAACTAGAACTCTAACAAAAACTCTAAGCCAAGACTCTAAACTCTTAACTAAAACTAAAGTAAACTTCAACTATAAATAAAACTAAGCTAAGACTCTAGGCTAAAACTCTATGCCAATGGGTTAAAGAAAAAACCGGAAAAATGTTGGATAATTTCTAAGTCTAAAAAATTCAGTCTGAAAAAACTTAAAAAAATTCAATAAGCGAGGGAGGAAGGGAAGGCCTCAGTGGGGCTTTGGGGTGGGGGGGGCCCTTGGGGGGCCGGGTGGTCTTTTGGGAGCCCGGGGGACCTTTGGGGGCCGGGGGCCTCCTTCGGGGTTGGGGTAGGGGGATTTGAGCCCTTTGGGGTTGATGTAGAGGACCTCACAACACTGTTCAAATAGAACTTGTGTATTATAACTACCAAAGAGTTTCACCCTCAAATCCTCTTCTAAATCATCTTCTAAAATGCCTCAAAATGTTTCGCACAAATCATCATCTAAAATGTCTCAAAACGGTTTCGCCCAAATAATCTCTAAACGTAATTTCTGCGTGTTCCTTTTGTTTTGGCATCCCTGCGCTGTCACATTTGAAATTCCTAGGAAACCATTTTTCGCGTTAATCTCTTCATCTCTAAGATCAAAACATTCACCTGGAGATAATTCTCCTGGATGAACACCAACAAATCAATCAACCTTGACATCATCCGTCAGACATTAATAAACTTCGCCCGGAAACAATTCTCCTGGACGAACACCAAAGACACTAATAAACTTCGCCCGGAAACAATTCTCCTGGACGAACACCAAAGACATTAATAAACTTCGCCCGGAGACAATTCTCCTGGACGAACATCAACAAATCAATTTCTCAGAAATTCACTTCCCCTTCGACTAACAGCACAGGTGTTCTCTCTAGGGACTCTATGCCCATATATGGTGCCTCGTCGGACTGGCAGCACAGGTGTTCTCCCTGGCGACTCTATGCCTATATATGGAGCCCCCCTCGGAGATACATTCTTTTGATAACCGAATTTTGTACTGTCACGAGTCGATAGGGCCTTTCTACTTACCCCAACCCCTCTAAAGTGCAAATATATAGCCCAAATATATATAAAAATATTATATTCTTATCATATTGTGTGATATTTCATTAGGATTGGGCTTCGGAGAAACAGGTTCTGCTTGAATGAAGCACTCGAGTGTTGGCGGTATAATACATAAGTACCCATATTCCTGCAAATCATCGTCAAAAATGTAATACCAAATGGCTAAGCTTAAACAACCTTACCTTAGTCCACATCTATTTTTCCATGTTATGCACCAACTTCAGAGCTTCCTAAAGGTTTTCAATTTGTTGCTTCGTTTGTCTTTTGGCCTTACCTTTAAACTTTGCGGTGCAGCCATGTTCAATTCATGCTTGTAGATGACTCACACTTTTTTAATAAGCTAAATATTGAAGATTGGTATATTTTTTTTTAATATTCTGTGGAAGCCATTTAAAGCCGAATCCAATTTTAATGTTACATCCTCTGCTAGCTATCGTGCGCGGAGTGGAGTAGGTCTTTGGACCTCTGCCACCCCACCCAAAAAACGAACATTTTCCTTATAATTTCCTGCATATTCAGTCGACCTACTTTTGGAAGTTCTGTATCCCCCGAAACACTGCGTTCATACTAGCCAAGTAAAGGACAGGAATGGCCTGATCGTGGTCAACGGGCCTTGCACTGACGTCAATTGGGGGCCCAAAATTTTGAATTTTTTTCTGATATTTTTATCAAAAAACAGTTTTTTATGGGCACTATAATTGATAGAATTGGAACAAATGATAAATCCCCCCCCCCCGATTTCAAAAATACGTTTTTGTCCTCCCCTACACTTCTGTGAGTACAAGTTATTGAAAGAACAGGTTAAAAAATCTAAAAATATCCTACAAAAAGGTTATTTTGGTCTGCTAATCTAAACTGTCTGATTGATTACCATTGTCGTAACCAGTCGAATTAAATATGTGCTTCTGTTCACGATATGTGCGACTGTTCACATGCTCGCATATAACACGATGTTATTTCTATATTATTTGTTACAGACTCAGATATTAAACCTATATTCACGCTGGTGTCCCCCTTGAATCCCGCGATTTTCGTGCTTTTTATAATATTTCCTACATGTTATTCGCATAAACTTACTGTTTTGAAGAAATTAAAGCCCCCCCCCCCCCTTGCGCTGAACACGCCAGGGTATGTGCACGCTCAAGAGATTTCATATTATAGTTTGCCCACCACCAAGCGATCCGTTATACATGTTTTGCTCTCAAGGCCGTATCCAGGATTTTTGCTCAGGGGAGGGGGGGGGGTACAAGGGTACAAACAAACTTTAAAAACCCATCAAAAATTTGTTTATATACATTTTTGTTACGTTTTTGCGATTCAAACAAAAATTTAGGGGTGGGGGGGGGGGTTCAAACTCCTATCCCCCTGGATACGGCCTTGTTTCTGTTCGCTCTACATTCTTCCAGCACAGATATGCTCATGATTCGTAATACCCACAAAATGTCATAAACCAGGCAATGCCACGAAAAAATTAACCTGACGATGTCCCTAATGTGAGTGCCGAAATTCAAGTTTATCGAACTTTCCCAAATTTTGTCAAACAATTCAGATGTTGGTTTCCAGTTTGACTAATCGGACTCTTCCCAATCTACCCCTCCCAAATCAAATCCTTTGGACGCAAATAGCTCTTCCAAATAAGAGGACAAAATTGATAGGCGAATGCGTTTGAACGAAAGATTGCAGAAAAACGTTGAGAATTGATGTTGCGAGAACGTTGCGATTGAAGAAAAAACGAACACATTGGGGAAATATTGCAGAAAAGGGAACTTGGTAAAAGTTCCTTGCTTTTCTTGTCCAACATAGAAATTCTAAATTCAAGTGGCAAATTCAAAATTGAAGGTGAATTGAAGACATTCGTTAAAAAGTTTCTTTTTAGAAGTTGAGAACAAAACATCACAGAAAAACAGGAAAAATCTTACCAAGATTTTTCCTGTTTTCCTGAAGCGCGAATCTTACCAAGATTTTCCTGAATCTTACCAAGATTTTCCTGAATCTTACCAAGATTTTTCCTGAAGCGCGTACTCCATTTCGGAAAGAAAATTGGAAATTTAAAAATAAAGACGGTTACTGCCTTTAGCTTTCTTTTGGCTATTACCCAAATAATTTTTTTGCTGACAAAGAAAGAAGAAAAATGGGAAACTACATGGTTCTTCGACTATTTATTGAACATAAGCAAACAAAAATAAATCAAGAAATTTCTCAAAACAAATATTCACATATGGAATGAATAACACAAATAAATCTAGTTTACTCTCCCTTCCCAAACAAACCCTTTTTCCAAAAAAAAAATCTTTTTAATACGTGACAGAAAAAAAGTGAAGATTTATTGCACTGATCCCTCAAGGAAACGAAATGGCAAAGAAAATCAAACTGTAGAAGATAAAAAGAATAAAGATAATTTCGAAGACCACACTGCCTTTCCACGACAAATAAAAGTTCAACTAGAGAGAAATCCTTTCAATAGACAGTGATAAACTTCACAAAAATGTCAGATATTTCGCTCACGAAATATCTGCGACCGAAATATCCAGTATTTTTTGTGAAATTTATCACTGCCTATCAAAAAGATTTATCCCTATTTGAACTTTTATTTGTCGAAAAAGAATAAACAAGATAAGCACAAATTAGGAGGGGAGCATAGACCGGGAAGGATGGTCAACGTTATTAGCATAGTCTTAAGACGTATAGAAAAACTATCTAAGAGCAGTTCCGACATGTAAAATATACCTTCCCCCCATTTGTTAAGCGTCATTCACAGCTTAGTTTTATTTTCTTTTATTTTGTAGAAATAAAAAGTTAAAAAGGAGCTCTAAACCTGATTTGGGGTTTGCAATATTGTGCGATACCCTTTTTACCCCTACATGCTGTGTAGAAGAGAAACAAAAAGGACGGATGAAAGGAAAAAAAGGATTAGAAATATAATAAAAGAACTGGAGAAGCACCAGTTGGGAGGGGGATAAACAAGGATACACAGTTGGTACAACTTTAGTTAAATAGCTGTAAGAAAGAATTGTTTACGGGAGTTTTAAGAACTGTTTAGGAATAAACTGTTTTAGGGAGCCAAATAAGATATTATGCATTTAATACATCAACTAGTTATAATTTAATAAACTATAATAAATAAGGAGTAATGGGAGGGATAATGTGTAAATGAATTCCCCCAACTCCCACCCTGGGGTAGTGTAGGCCTCTGGAAAATCTAGCTTTGTAACTTATCTTAGAAAGTAGAAACATTATTAATAAATTTAGCTGAATGCATCTTCGCGCAAAAAGGGCAGTTAAGGGAGTGAAATTAGATTTATAACACAACATGTCAGGAAAACTGAAAAATAAATGACAATTAAAAACTTTAAAGTCGACACAGCTGAATTCACGCTACAGGGAGAGTCCTAGACAAACTTCAAGACCCTTTCCTTATTTTTCATAAAAAAAATTATTTTGCACCTTTTTTTTATCTTTTATAAATAATACCTTTAAAAAATCAGAAAATTCTTATTTAAACGACAGTCACAAGGTCTAATACAGACATTTTTACTTTACAATTTTTTTTTCAAACCCTAAAAATATAGAATAACTAAGGGGTAAAAAAAATATATAAAAACAAATGAGAACGCCAGAAAAATCTGGGGGCCCGCAGTCCCGTCGCCCCTGGATCCACTCCTGACGCACCCACCTGCCTGCTTAAGAACATGCAAGTGACTTTCAATACAATTTACTTAAAAGATACCACCAAGATAATTATATTCATGAAAGAATACCGTAGTGTGAACTCAGATTTAAGGAACTAACTGTATTAGGCTTTAAGTCTTTCCTCGATTAGTTTCTCGAGTTTGATCGAATCAGCTGCAAATTTTCGGATTCCATCGCTCAGTTTGTCTGTGGCCATTGGGTCTTCGTTGAGCATCCAACGAAATGTTTTCTCGTCCATTGCTATTTTAGCAATCTCCATTCCCTTGGCTAAAAAAGGATACATTTGATACTAAAATAAAGATTAAATTAACAAATCGCACCAGTATGTAATTTAGCCAGACCAGTTGCATTAATTCAAAAAATTTAGGGGGGGGGGACTGTTTTTTCAAAATCTAATTTCTCATTTTTTCAATGAAAATACAAAAAAAAAAAAATTTTTAATGATAATACCCACGAAAAAAGCATTTTTCCAAATCGAGGGGGAAACCTCAATTTGCACCACGGGATCGCGGTATCGATCTAAGATGAAAATAAAAGTACATTTCTTCTGTCAAACAATTTTAGATACATCCTTTGTATAGGAGAAGATATATTATTAGTAATTAGTAATATTCCATTTGTCTTCTGTTAAATGTGCAAGTGATATTTTTTAATATCATCCTAGGGATTCGCGCTGCATAGTACGCAGAGGGAAGGCTCATGGCCCGGTTTCCCTCAAAAAAAAAAAAAAATAGGCGATAAAATTCCCTAAAAAAAAAAAATTGGCGATAAAATTCCCTTAAAAAAAAAAAAAAAAAAAAAAAAAAAAAAAAAAAAAAAGAAAAAAAGGCGATAACATAATGTAACACTATAAAGAAGAAGAGCAACACAATTTACAGTTGTCACAATCAAGGTGGCGAATGTGGCCCACACGTCTCATTTGCTTAGCCTCCCGGTCTTGCTATTTTTGATCAGGGCGTTAACGCACTGTGAAGATTTTTAGAAACTATGCCAAACGACTCAACATCGGTTCCATGAAATTCTGATTTTTGGGTAAATAAACATCTTTTTCTTACCTTTCTCTTTAAGTTATTTGTGGTTTTCAATGTAGTTTCGGGATTTAGTTAGAACGAAAGCTGACTAATTTAGTAATACAAGTATACTTATTTAGTAATATTACTAATTTACATATTACTAATAATATTACTAAATGCTAATTTGTCTTATATTATTAATTTAGTAATATAAGATATACTAATTTAGACCATTTGTTTAGCGATATCACTGTTACCGAGGCCCAATAGTAGACGCATATTTTTAATGTAATGTAGATAAACATTCCGCCCGCGTAGCAGGCGAGCATTTTACCACAAAACCGACGATGGTTATAAGCATTATCTGTGTATCTTTATGTTGCAGTAGTTGATTCTAGCATTCCAAGTTCTAATTTACCTTAAATCCTTCCTTAAGACATCCTACCACCCAATTCGGGGACGATCTACTTTTGATTTGGTCCTAAAATGTTGGCCGAAAAGGACGATCTTTGACAATCCGTCATCGGCAGAACGTGTCGTAGCCATCTCGGTCTTGTTAGGTACACCAGGCAAATACATTAAAGTCATTAGTGCTATGTACGAGAACAACACCGAAGCGGTCAAGGAAATGAAGCTAAGCTAGTAGCTGGTTTCGCATTGAATCAGGAGTTGATCAGGGTTGCGTTCTATACCGATTTAGATGGACTCCGTCTGGAGGAACGCGGCAAAGGCTATAGAAGTTCATAGAGTCAAATGGAGAATTTAAGCTCTCCTAGACTTAAGATTATGCTGACGAATTGAGTGTCCTACATGAAAATGTTAAAAAAGATAAATTAGTAGTTAAATAATGTCGTCAATAACTGTGTCATATATAGTAATAACATAGTAATAGTACTAGTATCTTCAGCACTGAAAATGGAGAGTACGTAAAGCAGAATGATGCAATAATAATAATAAATTCATAGCCGTAAATCAATCACGTACGCAGGGGCAGAGGCAGGGCTCGTGGCCCGGCTTCCCTCAAAAATAATTTTGTTTTCTGAATCTCCGGGCGCTTCTTACTCCAATTAAAATTCTTTATCCCCCCCCCATAAAGAAAAACCCTACATACATGCCTTTCATAGAATGAAAAAAGTGTAATAAACATGTGATGGATTCTTTCTCTCATTTCAAATATTTCTCCGCAAGTTTATGATTAGCAGCCGTTATATTGTGAGCACTTCTAGATTCGGTACTTGTTAATTAAGCGAAAGACACTCAAGAATTACGCTCAGGTTAGATCTCAGAAAACCGGTTTCATAGCAACAAAGACAAGTAATCGGGTGATACAATGCACTGGACTTGTATAATTTGGGCTACATCTTTGCACATTAAAGGGGGGTAAGGTTAAATTAGGGGTACTATCCAAATAATTTACCCCGATAATTTAGCCCAAATTATATTATTATATAAACTAAAGGTTATATGAAGGTTATATTTCATTAGGATTAACCTAACTTCCCTTCTTGGGTTGTGTTTCGTTTAGTTAAAACAAGTACCCTAGTTTTCATACTTTAGAGCTTGCAAGCTTAGCGGGTTTTACTTGAAACATTGGACATCCCCCAAAGCCCTACTGACTAATGAAACGGTATGAGCGTTTATGGATCTTTTGTAAGTCAAACTAATACCAAAGTACCCACTCTCTACTTATCAATGACACAACTTGCTGAACTAGACTCAAAATCTCCTTTCAAGCCTTACAGTTCGTTTACACATTGCGGAAATCCATGCGGAAATCCGTCCGTATCTGTTCGAACTATGGCTAAAATAACGCTGCGTTTTAAGGCAAAGATTTCAATTTATTGCAACAGCATGACCTATGTTCTTACCCTCTTCTGAAAGCTGTTGAACAATAGAGAGCCAAATGACACCGTTTTTCTTAGTTTTCTTATAGCCTAGGTGCGCAGGATCATAGAAGCTGGGTGTAGCCTTGAACCGAAGTTATAAGATCGTGTTGTTTTTGATAATCCATACTCATGATTCTATTCATTTAAAAATCTTGCCAAGATTCCGTCTTGATTTGACCAAAACGTTGCGGGAAGCTTGAGATTTTTTCTAGCACAAAAACGGACGGAATTTCCGCAGGGATTGCTAAATCCGCATGAATTTCCGCAATGTGTAAACGAACCATTAGTTCATTAGGAAGTTACTCCTGTCTGGGTTACAAGATGCAATTCGAACAAAAATATTCTTCTAATTCAAGAATCAAAGTTAGATTTGACAACGAACAATTAGTCATTTTTAATTTGATTCTCAAACTTCCTGAAGTTATTTCATGCAGACATCCTTCCAGTTCTCCTCGATAGATTTATTTACTTTTCAATTGCGAAACAGAATAGAAACCTATTTTATAGCTGCTTCGCCAAATAGGCGTATTAGAGTACTATCTATGAAAACTGTTTAATTTGAAAACGGTGCTAAATTTTGCACATCCATGCCATGCCGAAAATGTATGAGAAATTGCAAGGCCTACCGCCTAGTGAAATTTCAGTGAAAAAATTTCTCACTTCAAAGTTTTATACAGGAATCGATAAATAACTCGAGCCAGTGGAGGCTATTATACATTTTTCGCAAAATGCTAAAAATCTACAAATTTATTTGAATTCATCGTTGAGATTTTGTCGTACCTGAGACCGCTGTTTTCACTTTCCGCACATTTTTGGGGGCTTTCCAAAATTGGGTCCTCCAAAGTTTCCCCTGAAAATAACAGTTGAAAATACATGAACATTAAGAAGAAATAAAAGTGGTTATTTTTAGGAGAGACTTCAGAGGACCCGCTTTTCTTTCAGAGGAACTCCAGAAAACTCTGACAAATTAGGGGATAACAGAAGCACTAGCTGAAATCTTCAAAGGGATGCAAAAATTAAAATGAGTCAAACGTTCATGAGCCATCTGTGAAATATCATTATCGAATACCCAAACCTCAGTGATATCGACATCATGCCCGGCTGATACCGACTAAACATCACAAACCATCTTGTCCGTCCAACATCGAAGCATATGTTGTCACTGCCATACCTTTAAGTTGTATCCGACATTTCTACACTTTCGAGATAATCACCCGAAAACTGTTTGCTAAGCAGTTCACAAAGAAGGATCAGCACGACAATGCATATTCAATAACACTTCGACCATCCTGATCTACATTGCACTGCTGATAATCTCGATGAGAACAGCTTAGGGAAAGTTTTTTAGCAATTATCCCAGAAACATGAAAATACCGGGTACGACTTTTATGTGTGATAGTGACAATATAATTTCCAAGTAAGTAGACTCGGATTGTGACCCCAATCTACAGCCCCCTCCCTTTTTACAGCAGTTCACTTATATAGGCGTACCTACATCTTATTTTACATTTCCTCCTAAGGTCCCACTCAGTTCGCAATATTTATCTCTACCAGTCTACAAATGTAAAAAGTTTGAATACTGATTTACAATACATCCTGAAGAAATCTTGAAAGACATCAAGCAATTCTTCTGTGTTCCAAAACGACCACGTGGTGACGTCTTAACAGAACAAGAGGATGGGCTTATATTTGAAATGCATATACAAGAAGGAAAAAAAAATCCGATAAATACAAAAGACCAATCAAGAACAGAAAAACGACAGCAGTATATTCATTCTACCGAAATATAGCTTTTGCCAATATACCTCGAACGGGGCCATCCAACGTATTCGGCAAGGGAAGGGAAAAGTGACAGACCTTGCTGGTTTGTCTCAAACCAAACATTAAACTAACTCTAACACATATTCACATAAGCAGGCTGGAGATCATCCGGCAAATATTACGATTTTCTCAACAATCTATATTATTCTTTATTTTCAATATAATTACCCTGCTTTTGCTAAATCACCCTTCATCCTACGTAAAATAATTTATAAGCAGGTACCTGAAAAAAATGTTCTTTTTAATGCTCATCCTTTTCTTTTTCAGTCTCAAAAGGCAATAGCTATCTCAAACTCTTAGCTGTCCTTAAAAAAAATTAATACACATATATGTATATATATATATATATATATATATATATATATATATATATATATATATATATATATATATATATATATATATATATATATATATATATATATATATATAAAACAAGATTCGCGACCAGATTAGCAACTATCAGTCTTGGCAATTCAATAGTTATTAGCTGTATTGGCACATGCCCTTATTGGCATGTTCCGGAAATAGTAAAAAAAAATGTGGGTGTAACAACTCTGGGCCCCAAAATGAAGTCCCTAAATTAAAGAGCAGTACAGTGTTCCAGTACCGAATGTACCATTTTGACCACTATTTGACATACATTGTCAAACTATGACTATTTGATTACGACATTTGAGATTTAATGACATTTGACGATATTAGACCATTTTGTTGCATCGCTAAGTTTGACTTTTTGTCCTCAATGCTTTAATAATGAACGCTTAAGTACAAGTACAATTGGCATGGGATAAACATAACTTTTCACAATACATCAAAAGTGGAAGTGCTTATTAATGTGCATTTGCGTCAAATAATGAAACTTTCAGTTCAATTGTTTTAAAACACGATCGATAAATAATACTTTTAGCATAGCACTATAAAACTTTCGCGCAAGCAGCGCAGGGTTAAGGCAGTGGCGGATCAAGGGGAGCTCACGCCCCCCCCCTAACGTAGTCTAAAGTAGTGTAATTTACTTAATTAACGTAAGTTTGCGTGGATTAAACTTGCTCCTAACACAAGTTTATCAGATCAACCTATTTTGCGCCCCCCCCCTAAAAAAATGCTGGATCCGTCCTTTGGTTAAGGAGAGGAGAGGCCACTCATATACGGAATAATTTCTGCTTGTTTAAAGTTTTAATTTCCGCTTTCCCTTTCATTTGAAAAGAAGCTTGTTCTGTATATATATACAATTACTAAAAAGCTCCATGTAGGCATTTTGCATCCCTGTAGAGCGGGAACTGTTAATAGTAACAATTGTTTTCTGATGTTTTAGTTGAAGTTGAAGATGTTGAAGAAGAAGTTGAAGATGTTTAGTTGAAGTTTTAGCTCAGTGTTCCCTTAGAAATTCCAACTAAAGCACAGCACATGGTGTCACTAAAGACTCATTAAGGTCCATTATGTACTACATGGATCTATTCACATGCACAGGAATTATTATTATTCCTACTACTACTACTAACTACTCAATGCAGCACCAAATTGCCTTAGGCCAACAAAACTACACATACTCCTCCATCCCAATCTATTCAATCTCTTTAAACCTCACAACTAGTTCCAATTTCCCTTAAATACCCCCCCCCCATTCGGGGACGATCTGCTATTTCGCTTGACTCTGGACGGTTGGCCTTCTTTAAACTTCTTTAATTTAAAGAAGTTTAATCTTCTCTTGACCTAGGGTCAAGCGAAGAGCGATCTGCTTTTCGCTTGACCCTAGACGGTTTGCCGATTGAACTGCAATTATTGGGGAGGAAAAACACGCCCAGAGCTGAGCGTGATAGCTCAAGTTCGTTTTTAACAAACGTGAGCGTTAATGATGTAAGTTATTTTAACGTTAAGCATACTAACGTAAGTTTGCACTGGAACATTGGGGAGTAAAAGCATACGGTATCAAAAACTTAGCGCAGTAAATGAAGTCCTTATATGTCTAATCACCCGAACCGTTTGTAGTTCGTAATTATGCGCATTTGCATTTGTACTGTATTGATACTATCATATTACATCGATGAGTGTGATCACTTTCAAATAGCACTGCCAACGGACCCAAATTTTTTTCATAAATAATTAGCAACTTCGTTATTTTTGATTACCAGAAATTAAAGATATATACATAGGTTTCGCGTTAAAATGCATCTTAACATGATTCAAAAAGCTGTCAGAGCTTTTACGGTATGGACAATCTCATCTGCACCAGTACATTCTTCATTGTCCAATATTAAAAATCTAAAATCAATAGCAATGTCTAAATGGATAATTATTGCGTACGAACTTGTGGCACGTATATAAAAAAGGACAACCATCTTTTTTTCCGGAGAAGCCGGTATATTTTGCTACCACGCAGGACGATCAAATCCCTCACTACACCAAGCCAAATTTATGCAAGTTTTCTAATTAAAGAACTATAAAAAAAAATCATGTGAGCCCAAGAACCATTCCTTATTTTCCAAATAGACTAATACTTTTTCGCACTACATCTGGCAACCGTGCGGCCCTTGATCAACTTTATGAGACGTAGCAGATGACTACCGAGACATAGGAGAGAGTTGATTTTGGTTTCAGAGCAGACAATTGCAACTAAATCGACCGCCAAAGTTGGCAAAGACTCTGGTCAGACGCTTATGGCATCCGTTCAAAAATGCAGCGAGCTGAGAATATGCCGACTGAATAACCAGAAACCCACCGAGTCATTCATGAATTCTCACGGCATAAACACTGACCAAGATACCACACAAATCAACGTCGCCAGGGTCTCCTTTTACAAGGAAGCCAATTTCTTATTTCTCTTTGATTGATCAAAGATTAACAAGAAAAGATGCTGATTCAAGGGTAAATGAATTAGTTGAATTGTTATAAACAGATTTGATGATGCTAGCAAAAATACTATACACGCAAACATGGAGATAATTCTCATTCCCTTCGATTCATCTGAAGACCCATCCCCCAAACTGTGCTAAAAATCGTATAAAACGAGAAACGTCTTCGACTAAAAACCCATTTTCGTACAGCTACGAGCAAGCAGAATACCTATGAGATGAAACAAGAAAGAAGAAAATTAGAAGTTAAGGATTTTGGGGGAACTGGCTAAGCCGGGGTATTTAACAAGAGTGGGATGAGGGGGGAAATGCATTCATCAATGTGTCAGCCTCAGACAGTAACCGTGATTTAACGTTATTATGAGTTTGTAGCAGTAGTAGCATGAGCTACCTATAAGCTTCCTTATGGCGACTCCCTTTTCCTAATTCTTTCAGTTTTATTGTTTAATTTATTTAATTTAGGTGAATACACATGAGAACTATGACGGCAATATGAGCCTTTTAGACGCAAATCAGTACTAAAAACAAAATATGTTTTTTTACAGGCAATTTGGTTAAACCGACAAGATGTTCTTAAGCAGATATTCAAGCAGATAACAAGCGCCAAACACTCGTAAAAATACCCCCAACCAGATAATTCGTACGTCAAAAAAAAAAAAAAAAAAAAAAAAAAAAAAAAAAAACTTTCTTCGTTGTTTGTCTTACAATTTAAACAGTTTGCTTCAAAAGTAGTCATTTCCCCTTACTTATTGTAACACATTTAAACTAAGTAGCTCTGAACAGATCCAATGGCATCTCAGGCGCTAATCAAGGGCCCGTCACTTAAAAGGGACAACGACAAGTGGGTTATCAAAACTGTATTCTTTAGTTACACATAAACATAACAGTGAAGCCAATTAATAAGCTGGTTGGCAGCGCTTAACAACACGCACGCACAAGGGTTGCGCTTTTGGGTCCATCATAATCTGATGATTAAATAAAAAAAATAAAAACGTTCAAAAGTTAAATAAAAAAAAAGTTTTTTTTTAACTGAAAGTAAGGAGCGACATTAAAACTTAAAACGAACAGAAATTATTCCGTATATGAAAGGGACTGTCCCCTCCTCAACGTCTCGGTCTTTACGCTAAAGTTCTTTATTTTAAAAATAAATAAGAGTTGTGAGAAATAGTCAAACTTTAGCGTAAAGAGCGAGACGTTGAGGAGGGGACAGTCCCTTTCATATACGGAGGAAATTCTGTTCGTTCTAAGTTTTAATGTCACTCCTTGCTTTCAGCTACAAAAACTTGTTTTTTTTATTAAATTTTTGAACGTTTTTGAATTAATGCAGGTTTTGATTTTGGTTCATCGTACATGAATAATCAAAACAAAACTTGCATATTCATTTTACTTTTATTTGGTTGAATGGCTTTCTCGACAGTTGTTTAAGTTTATTTACGAACGTTTTTATTAGTAATAAATATACGTAACTTATGAATTAATATGCAACGAACTTCTATATTCATATATTTTTAATGCGTATATTAGGGGGTTCACCCCTGGTCAATACCTCGCTCTTTACTCTAAAGTTCAAATTTTGTTATAATTCTTTAAAAATGACCCCTTAATCACAAAGGCCGTTAATAAGAATAAATAGCTCTTATGAAAGCTCTTAAACATCTTTGGCGTAAAGAGCGAGGTACTAAATCGGAGGGCAAACCCAATCCTATATATAATAATTTCTGTTCGTTTTAAGTTTTGATGTTGCTCCTTACTTTCAGTTGAAAAACTTTTTTTTAAATTCCTGATCGTCTTTAAATAGTGCTGGGAAATCCGGCACGCCCTTCATAGCAATGTCCCTTCCCCCATGAAAACTTCCTCCATGGAAAGATTCTCCCACATAACCCCCGACCCCCTCACTACCAGAAAAAATCCCCCCCTGAAAACGTCTGTATACTTCCCAATTACTAATGCTATATGTCAACATTGGGCAGAAGTTTGTAACTTTCAGCCCTCCCCCCGGGGACTTTGGGGGATTCCGTTATCCTAAGACATATTTATAATATTTTCGACCATGCTGAACAAAATGGCTATCTCAAAATTTTGATCAGGTAACTTTGGGAAAAAATTGAGCGTGGGAAGGGGCCTAGTTGTCCTGCATTTTTTTCGGTCACTTTAAAAGGGCACTAGAACTTTTAATTTCCGTTCGAATGAGTCCTCCTACGATATTCTAGGACCACTGGGTCGATACGATCACCCCTGGGAACAGAAAAAAAACAACAAATAAATACGCATCCGTGATCTTTCTTCTGGAAAAAAAATACAAAATTCCACATTTTTGCAGATAGGAGCTTGAAACCTCTACAGTAGGGTTCTCTGATACGCTGAATCTGCTGGTGTCATTTTCACTAAGGTTCTATAACTTTTAGGGGTGTTTTCCCCTTTTTTCCAAAATCGGGAACATTTTCTCAGACGCGTAGCTCTTGATGAGTAATATTAAGCTTGATACAACTCATGTGTTCGCAATTAGCATAAAAATATGATTTGTTTTATGAATCCATCGTTATAAAAGTTCCGTTTTTTAGAGTTCCAGTAGCTATTAAGTCGGATCATTGCTTACTCACAGTTCGTTACCACGAACTGTTGGATTAAAATATTGTTTTCCGCAATTTCGCGCAACCTCAGTGAACACTTTTTCACTATGTGATTTTTCGATCATGAAGGTTGATTTTTTTTTTAGTTTTTTACAATCTTACAATTGGATATTTTATTTCGAAATGTGTATGTTTTCTATTTTATTTTCAAAATTATCGAGAGAAAGGAACACGTTTTTGCACTTAAGTCAGGCATACAGGCAAAGATTTATCCTAGAAGGGGGCTACACCTCAAAACGGGGATATTTGAAAAAGGAATGCAAAAAACAGATGCGAATTATATGATAAATATTTGAATTTATTGTGAAATTCATATGATTTAGGGGGTTCGTGTCCTGCGTAAATACACGTCCTGAGCGTAATTTTCAAAATTTACTTCGCATATGAAACCAGTAGCCTCAGCTGGTTATCGAAAAAAAAAACTTAATCAAGACCTCCATTATTCCTGTAACTTAAGTAATTGCCAAGACACCGTGAAAACCACCTACGAATTTACCTTCTTTTAATTTCGTTTTTTGTCGCTAAAAATGTCAAATTCTTTACACTTAAAGAAAAACAATTCGATTAAAGTCAACAATAAGTCCTTTGAATATCAGTAGACTAGACAAATTGCAAAACAAATAAACGAAATTATCAAAATACCTCATCTTAATTAGTCAGGAAAATTTTTTGATTGAACAAGTTTTCTTTGTTTAAGTTCATCAACTTGACAAACTCAATCTGGAATAGCAGACTTCTGCAATCACACAGTCGAATTCTTTTGAATTTCTTGAATAAAATCAACCGCAAAACATTTTATAATATCATAATTAAACCCAAATGCCTCTTTAAAATAACTTTAGTTTAAATTTGTCTTAAAACTTTGAATTTCTAAATTAACTTTTTAAACAAAAGTTGTCGAGTTCTTTTGAATTTCTTGAATAAAACCAATCAGAAAACATAATATCCTAACGAAACAGAAATACCAGCATCATCTATAACCCTTGATTATAGAATTAAAATCGCTGTGTTGCAATTTCAGATATATTAAAAAAAAAAAAATTTTTAGTCAGTAGAAACCGTTGCTTGGCCTAGAAAATCATTAATATTAACCATTTTTACAAATATGTAAAATGGTCAAAACTCTTCTTTCTTACAAATACGTTTCAATAATAATAAAAAAACACACACGCACACACAAAATCAACACAAGAGTGGCTGTTGTAGTGGCGTTAAATCAGAAAACCTAGGGGGGGGGGGTGTTTTTCATAAAAACTTATGGGGTAATTTTTTTCAATCTTGCCAATGTAAATACAAAAAAAAAAACGTATTTACCAATGAAAATGCCAAAAAAGATATTTTTCAAAACATAGAGGGGGGGGGGGGGTAAAAAACCTAGAGGAGGCAACGCCCCCCACTTGATGTTACAGCTCTGCTAAGCCAAATGCACCGAGCTCTATTACACAGATGCCATTCATATTTTCGACTTTATATAGGAATGTGAACACTAGCTATTTTTACAGACTGAAGACTGTCTTACCAGTGTATCAAAGCTCACCCCGAGACTAAGCCCGTACCCAGAACTGCACCCCACCTCTTTCTTAACTGCGAAAAATTGAAGACAAAGACATACGGTTCAGTTATTAGATGATTATACAATAGATACTCCATAGTCGAGCCCCATCCCCCCATGACGAGTCATGCCCAAGAATCAAAGTCCAGGCAAAAAACACGGTTATAAGATAGTTTCGCTGGGATAAATCCTTTCCGAAGCAAAGTCTGAATGCCCCCTCCTCCCGAGAGAATTTGGGTGTACTAAATATTTCCTGGAATTCCATATTTGTCATGACCTCCAATCTTAAATCTTACAGTTTTTTTTTTCAAAATTCCCAATAATTTTCCTGGCATACATGTCTGGAGAGGAGCAGTCTTTCTGCTCTTTTTTGTAAGACATTAAAAAAAAAACGAGTTTTTTCCACTGAAAGTAAGGAACAATATTAAACATTAAAATTAACCGAAATTGTTCCGTATATGAAGAGGGCTGCCCCTTCCCCATCCCTCGCTCTTTACGCTAAACTCTTAAACTTCTTTAAAATACTTCTCATTCAAATTCAACTGCTTTTGTGTTTCAGGAGTCGTTCTTAAAGAATTGGGACAAAAGGTCAAATTTTAGCGTAAAGAACAAGGAATAATGAATGGACAATCCCCTCATATATATGAATAATTTCTGTTCGGTTTAAGTTTTAATGTTACTCCTTACTTTCAATTGAAAAAACTTGTTTTTTTTAATTAAATTTCTGATCGTTTTTGAAATCGTGCCAGGAAATTCCCCCCACGAAAAATCTCCCAAAAACAAAACTATATGTGAACAAAGGCCAAATTGCATAACTTACAGCCCTTTCCCCGGGGCTGTGGGGGCCGTATAATCCCCAGAGGCTTAGTTACTGAACGTTTAAACTATGCTGAACCAAATGGCCATCTAGAAATTTTGATCGGAGGTCTCTGGGGAAAAAAGACGGGCTGTGGGGGCCGTATCATCCCCAGAGGCTTAGTTACTGAACGTTTGAACTATGCTGAACCAAATGACCATCTAAAAATTTCCAATCTTTTTGGTCACTTAAAAAGGGTATTAGAACTTTTAATTTCCGTTCGAATAAGCCCTCTCTCGATCTCCTAAGACAATTGGTTCAATATGATCATCCCTTAAAAAAAAAAAAAAAAAAAAAAAAAAAAAAAAAAAAAAAAAAAAAAAACAACCGTGATCTTTCTTCGGGCAAAAAAACTTGAAACCTCTATAGTAGGGTTCTCTGATGCGCTGAATCTGATGGTGCGGTTTTCATGGAAATTCCTTAATTTTTGGGAAGTATTTCAACTTTTTCTCCAGACACATTTTCTCAGGCTCGTTGCTTTTGGCAGGTAACAAACTACTCTCGTAAAGGTTTTGAATTATTACAGACAGTAGTACCTGTCCGTTTTAAATTCACTTGGGAATTTTGAAGTCCATAGGAATATAGGTCACTATTTAGTAAATTGTTACCAACTGAAATTATATAAAGAGGATTTACATTTTTTGGGATTTGAAGATCAGAAACAGAAGAAAAAACACCGTTAACTATGAGGAAAGAAATTTCTGCCCAACAACCATGCAAAAGGAAAAATGGTACATTAGGAGGCACTTGTGTATTATCCCAAACCCAATCAAGATTTTTGCTTTGTTTGATCCGAGTAAAACCGGTTTTTCTCTCGCATTCGGTTATAATTAGCTGATTCTTTCATGAAATAAACTACGATGCAGGTTTGTTTGAATTAAATATTTAATGTGTAGAGGTAGTGAGGTTAGGCATTTAGTATAATGCGTTCTGGGTGGCCTGCTTCTTTCCACAATTACCCTAAACATTACCCTGCCCCCCCCCCCCCAAACATAACCCTGCATACGTGGTTGGACCCTGACCCGGAAACTCCTCTACGAAGGCGCTGAATTTTAAAAGTGCCGGCCGGAAGTTAGCAATAACAAAGAATTGATTTTTCTTTTTTTTTTAACCCCAGAAGAAGTTGAAAGCACAAAGAAAATGAAAAAAAATTATTGGATATGAGCTTTTATAGCCTCACTATGTTGAACTAACAAGCACCAATTTTGAAAAGAGTGCGTGACAACCCTGTTCAGTAGACTATGGCTTAATTAATCCAATCATTTGTAGTTCTCGTCACGACCAATGAATGTCAAACTCGTGGAACTATAACTGTCTGTCTCGTGCAAAAATAGAACTAGGGAAAATCCAAGATTACAATTTTACAGCTAAAAAAAAGACTAGTACTCCTAAAAATAACGCTGAGGATGCCTTAGAACAATTAGAAAAAAAGGTGAAGAGAGAATAAGGAGTTATATTCTACAATTACTTATGACGGAACTCTTCCCAAGTTTCAGAGTTATTCATCTAAAGGCGGATAGATGAAATATCATCGCAAGACAGACACGCATTATCACCGGCAACAATTTTTAAGGTGTGTCCACTGCTCTGTTTTAGGAGGGGTCCGAACTATTTCACAGTGGGTCTGACTGGGGAAGATTCTTTTCCTTTAGAATTTTTTTCAAATTTCGAGACAGGTAGGGATCATAAACCCCAGCCTTTCTTGGGTTAAATCACTGAGACTTGGACACCTTTTATCATTTTAGATTATGAAGGAAAGGAAAGGATAAAGAAAGGAAAAGATTAGAAGGAAAAGATAGAGAGGAGCAAGGATTAAACAACCAAACTCCTTCATAGGACGAGAGCCAATGGTAAGAAAATGACCAAATGAGAGATGAGCCAAGGGAAAATAGAAATGGGCTACCTTTTTTTACCATTTATTTGACATTTACATTTTAAAAGTTGCTTTAAAAAAGCTATAAGTCCAGTTTATTGTTTTTAAAATCTTAGTTTTTAAAGAGAATAATTTCATGTTTTTTTTTACAGAAATTGTTGACAGGTTGTTTGGATAAAAGAAAGCCTGGCAAGCTCAAAAACAAAGGGCAACAAAGCTTTATCTCACACCCCATCTGCAACTCAGAAAGGTGGAGCTAACAGACTTAGGAAAAAACCTTTAGATAGCTTACGATTAAAGTTTACACGTACGCAGGAAGTTTTTTCGGGGGGGGGGCCTCCGTAAGTCCCTGGATTAAAGAACATATTTGAAAATAAATAAGACCAATCGATCTGGGTTGCTCGACTTAAAGGGTGATTCTACATGATATTTTTTGAATTACCGCAGTAAACAATCAGAGTAGGATTTCTGATTCCTCGAGAATTATTCATAAATTAAGCTGATTGCAGTATCAACTCAAAACATTCAGCCAGCCATGTACGCTAAATTTTGCTGAAGGGGGGATGTGTCTTGGGTAATGGCGGTGAGGATGGAGTGTTACAGTTTCGAAAAATCCCAAAACAGCCGATACACATGTAATTAATGGATTTTTTTCAATATTTTCACAGGTACACACAAAAGAAGGTGAAGGGGGGGGGTCAACTCGAACCCTCCCGAAGTCCAAAGATTTTTAAGTCGTTTACATTTTCTTATATTTATGTTTAATTTGTCTTTTTTACAATGCCGAATACAACACCCGTGCTTCTTGAGGGGGAGGGGGGGGGGTAGAAAAAACATCTCCATCCAATTGTCAATATCTGCTGTCAACTTTCTATTTGAAACTGCAGCTTTGGTTTCTCCCTATTTCTGACGTTTGGGTTTCACTCGGGACTTCGACTGCGGCGATGTTTCTTTTTGCCTTTAAAAGGAGTCTAAATCGTTGTGATTAAGGTTTTCTGGAAATTCACTCTAAACACTACGATATTGCACCTCCAAGATCACCTCGTTGTCTCTTGACCAGTGTTGCCTGGTCAGAATGGTACAAATTAAATTTGCCTATTAGAATTAAAAAGACATGGTTCAAATGGGTAGAAATTAACCAATATTAGGTCACAGTTCGCTTAATTAAAAATGAAATATAATAGACCATTCGGACAAAGGATTTTCGCCATTTATTCTAGTATAATCCCCCAAATCCTGACAACCATGCTCCTGACAGTTTCTCTGAAATTTTACCACGGCAAGTCATCCCTAGCAAGTATTTTGCACCTTGTATGACTGGGTGTGAAAGATGGCACTGGAGCCCAGACATCTTCTTAAATTACTGTAATTTTTAAGGTTTCCAGTCATAGCATGTCCGCAAGAATGGTACGGGGTACCATAATTCAGTGGTACGGGGGGCGGAGTTCCAAATGAAAAAAGGGCTTATTATACGAAAAATATAAGCAATTATAGTAACAATCCCAACATTTTGGAGAAGAAAAGAGCCAGAAGACACCCCCCCCACAAACTAAGTATCGTTCCCGGTCTCCTTGTATTCAGCTACATATATTGAGTATATAATATACACAAGTATTTAATATACACTGCGGAATAATTAGCATTTTATGCTAATATAGTACCTTTAAATTAGAAACTCTGCCCGACTCCCAGTAGCAAGACGTAATGGCGGTTACATTAGAAACCATAGCATTTTGGAACTATCAGAATTCGGTTCAAAATTTTCAAACCTAACGTTGAATTTCAACTTCGAGTCCCGGCCAAAATTCATTTTTGGCCGGCCAAAATCCCCCCCTCCCAAAAGTCCCGGCCAAAATTCATGTTTTTAGGGCACGAGCCGAAAAGACTTTAGCTCACCTCGAGCAATATTGAGACTTCCCGTTTCACCTTTAAGAATTCCGACTTCAATTTCGAAGATCAGAACTCAGATCCTAGTTCAAGTCCCACAATATAATAGTTTTTGTTCGCAATGCAGATAGTCTTTATTTTTGACACAGGGCTTAAGCTAAAAGCTATTTAAGTCGAGATATGCTTCGGCATTGAAGGATGTTTTTATGAGATGCAACATCTCGAACTTTAACTAGATACAGATTTGAATGTCAGTTCATCTGATAGATTAGTTAAAGGGGTAACTTGTTTTGAACTTAAATGAAAAATAAATTCTTACATATGACTCTTCGTTTGATAGCCATATGAACTCAGTTAATGCAAAAAGTAGCCTTAAAATTAAAATTACGGCTACTCAAGGCCGTATCCAAGAAGGGTAGAATGTCAGAAAACCCCCGAAATGTTTGTCTAACTCGCAAAAAACGTAACATAAACAAATTCTTGATGAGCTATTCAAAGCTTTTTTTTAAGCCCCTCCCACCAAACAAAATCCTGTATACGGTCTTGCGACTACTACTATTCTATCACCTATACAATTGGATTGTAGCAATAAAAAAAAAAAAAAAAGGCGAAAGACGGTGTAGGCTAGATATTCCAGGAAAACTGATAACGGAAAAAATAAGTTTTAGGGTTTTCGATTGTCATTAACGAACTGATTTTCCAATGAGGCAGATTCTTTGTTGGCTGTTAAATTAAGATACAGAAAGTCTTGGTGTAAAAAGGATTTGGGAAAAGGGCCCTAACTGGGCCCCACTAATAAAAGAAAGTGGACTAAACCAATCGATCAGTCACATTTTTCCAAATTTCCTGAAATCAGGAAATTTCCCAATCATTAGAATAATATAAATATTACTCTAATAAACCACATTACCGTAGCTAAAACTGTAGCCATAATATAACTTTTGAATTACTGTTGCTGAACTATTATCATAACTGTAACAATGACATAGCTATCAGGATAGCGTAAAGTGGGCTATAGCCCTTTGTGGTTGTGTTTTAAATTCGCTCAAACTTCGCCGGTGAGCTAGGGCTATCAAGAGGTGATTGAACATATCCAAGGAAGGGCTTAGCTTCCTCAAGATCCTCTCTCGCTATTAAACCAATGAGCTATAAATGAATCACGGATAGATATCGCAAGCAAAAGTGTCTGAGGCGTGGATTCTTAGGAGAAAATAGTGCAAGGCTCTCTCTTGCACTATTATCTATCTCAACTACTGTATTATCTATCTCAAATACTTTCGAGGATGCAACTACTATTAAGACTTCCACAAAGTGGCAGATCCAGGGGGCGAAGGGGGGGGGGGGGTGCCCCCCCTAACATAGTCTAAATTAGTGTAATTTACCTAATTAACCCAAGTTTGCCTTAAAAAACTTGCTCCTAACGCAAGTTTATCGGATCAATATATTTTTCCCGCCCCACTAATAAAATCCTGGATCCGCCCTTGCTTCCACAATACTTTCTTCTGATTTCATAGCATTTCCTACAGATTTTTGGTGGTTAGGGAATGTTGTTGGAAATTCGATTTATAACCTGATTGGTATATACGAAGGTGCTTTGTCTCCTAAGTCTCCATACAGATTTTTGGTGGTTAGGGAATGTTGTTGGAAATTCGATTTATAACCTGATTGGTATACGAAGGTGCTTTGTCTCCTATGTCTCCATAGATTGGCAGAGCAATTTCACGGTGTATCTGCTGTTTGACCTGTCTTTCCAAATCCAAAACACTGTGTCTCACAAATCAATCAAAAAGCTCCAGAACAACTACAGTACTAGCCCCAAACAGCAAATTTTCACCGCAATCATCACCTGTACCATCATCAATATTTACCTATGGCACAGGTTTTTAAAGCAGTTTTGGCAAGAAATACCTTAGTGTGACTGGAGTGCAGACCTTGTTAAATATAAGTGGTCGAGGCCCGAATCTACCTTATTTTTGGAATATAACATGTACCTGAATAAAATGGAATGGTCGAAGTTTCCAGTTATATATATCTTATGGTGTAAAACAGTGTATCTGCGAGAAACTCCCCAAAACGCAGAGTATATATACTGTACATAAAAATCTATTCTCTCGAGAATGTGGTCCCGCTTTCTAAAAACAGATAGATCTGTGAGAATCACCATGCAAAAATGACCGGGAAGCACCATTCATTAAAGCAGAATAGTAAATAAGTTTGATGTCCAAGATGTAAGAGCAAAGTTGACCGTGCTGCACAGACAGATGTTAGTTTCAGAATTCTCCTGATTTTCGCCACGTCATAATTTAGTTAGTTTGTTTTAGTTTCGTTTTGGGTAATAACTTTTGTATGCAGGGGCGTGATTTGCTATGGGACAGGAAGGGGTGAATGCCCCTCCCAGACCCCATACATCACCCAGCTGAAATTTAGTTTCTTCAAAAAGCTTGTCAAAACTAAGATAATCCTGCATAATTCAAGCATCCACAGAAATCAGTAAGTTTTCTTTAGCGTATCTTTACCTTCATGGTACTATATGGCTCATTTTTCAGTTTTCACTATTCATTTGATTTGGGAAAATTCACTCCAACTTTGCCCCCCCCCAGGATTTTGACAAAACTGCTACCATTTTCAGGGCCATATCCAGGATTTTTTTTTCGGAGGGTGTTTTACACAAGTATTTTTTAGAGAGAGGGGGGGGGGGGGTTACACACAAAAAAACGCATAAAAAATTGCTTATAGACAATGTTTGTTACGTTTTTACCAGTATGACAAACATTTCGGGGGGGGGAGGGGAAGGACCCCTAACCTGGATACGGCCTTGACTGTATAATGTGGGCTAAAAATAAATTATTATCATTAACACTGTCTCACAATATTGAAATATAGAAAAAATGTTCTTGCACTCCAAGTTGGAAGGTTTAGGTAGGGCAGGTTTTAGAGGCTTCATAATCCAGTTTCCTGTCTATGGACCCACTTTGGAACAAAATTCCATAAACTAGAAAGTATACAAGTATTGGCATAGTAATAACCATACGACCACTAAAGATGACTTTTAGATAACTAGAGAAAATTGGGCTGGAAAGGATTTACGAAGGGTTATAGGCTGCAGCGGTCACGTAGGTCAAAACTTGTCTCAGGGGTAGAGGGAAAGGAAGGGGAAGAGAAGGGAACTGGGTTTTTAGAGCCACTGGATGATATATTTAGGGAGAGGGAATGGGCTCTAATGACCCAGACCAGGTACATTCAATATAATTTATTTTAAAGGAGTAGGGGGGGAGGGTTGCCAAACGTAAAAAAGGAGGCAATTACACAAACTGAAACCTAAGCCCAAATGCCCCCCTGAAGACGTGTCTGACCCAAACGTCTCCTCTGAGCCCTTATTACAGCTTTCCTCAAATTGTCAAGGAAGGAGGGATTTACCCTCTCTGACAATAAGAATACGATTAAAATATATTTAAGGTCATGTTGATACTTATCAAATCATCATTTCCTCCGTTAAGAATAGCATCAACAAAGCACATCAGTAATAGAGCCTAGATCATGAAGTCGTTCTAATAAAACTTCAGTGGGTGCCTCGGGGTAAATTACAACCATTCATACCCAATCAAAAGGAGAAATACCATTAATTTTATGAAATTGTCCCACTTAAAAGAGAATTTGGTCAACATCCTACCCAACATCAATCCCTACTGAGCTAAGCAATTACCGGATACAAGCCTAATGAACTTGAAAATTCACAAAGAAAATAAATACGAATTTCAAAATGTCTTTTGTTTATCCCGTGAACTTCCATGTGCCTCCTTATTTCATACCCTTGTTGACAATGACAATGAGGATAGATATTGAGGCCGCTATACTTCAAGGAGAGAAGAGCGGTACTCAACAACTTGTAATTTGTAATGTGTCGGCCAGTGGAAACGCTATTAAGCCCTCTTTTTATTTACCGTTTATCGGACGTAAGAGAAAGCTAATCCACTAACGAAAACGCAAGAAATTTTTTTCTCTACACAGCACACAAAACATGGTGTTTAATTGGCTGATTTATTTGGCGTTTTTTCATTGAGACGTCCGACAGAATCGAGGCTTAAGCCGTCTTTTAAATGAGCTGGAATAAATCTGCGATGATACACAGTGGGAGATGGAGATTGTCCACGAATATCACAATTTTAAAAATAACCTGTTTTTGTGCAACAAAACTAACTTCAACAAAAGGAAGCTCACAATTTGTGGGCTATGGAATGGTTCCAATGGGAGATTCTATACGTATTTCCTCTAAAAAAGTTTTTGATGACGGTTAGATTTTTTAATTTTGCTCCTTTCACGCTGGATGAGTTCTGCGCTACTAGCGGATTAATCGATCAAGTCCCCCCTTCCGTCTCCATTAACAAGGATAGCATAACGCATCGTGACACGCTTTACATGTTGACCTAATAATAAAAAAAAAAATAATAAAAATAAAAAAAAAAAAAAAAAAAAAAAAAAAAAAAAATCGATCGTTTATGTTTTAGAGATTAAGACACTGAGTTTGTCTATGGCACATAAATTATTTTAAATCATTACGTAACCAGTGATGATGGTGGGGAAAAAGAAGGCTAACAGGCATTAGCCCGTATGGTGGCGCCAAACTGAAACATGGCTAAATTTAACCCAAACATGAGATAAACCACTTCGCTGGATAATTCTGCAGTGCCACAGACTCGATACAATATTTTTCTGTAGTAATTGTATTTGATACAAAACCAAATGATCTTTTGAGAAATATAGAATCAGCTGCATCAACGCCCAGCTAAAACTACGATTGAAGAGGTATCTGACACCAAAATAAGATACGCTAACATTCCATTCAGACTTTCCCGATATTTAGCTAGCGATTATTTGGGCCAATCAGATTCTTAGAGAATGTGCAAGATCTGACAAAAACCGGTTTCGCTATCTGTATCCGGAAACAATTAGCTTAGGCTCAGTGAAAAAAAAATACGTTGTAGGTATATTTTAATTAATATTTTATATATAGAGTTGGTCTTTGGTTACGTTATGTTAGGTATTTAATATAACGCATTCTGTGCGGCCTGATTTCCCTAATTTTCTGCTGTAGTTCCCATTATTTTGTTAATAAAGTACTATATTTTCACCAGGGCCGTATCCAGGATATTTGTTCAGGGGGGTTTTTACTAATTTTTGACTTTTTTTTTGGGGGGGGGGGGGTTACTAATTTTTGACTCAGTTTTCGACTAATTTTACTGATTTTTACCTAGGTTTTACTAATTTTCGACTTATTTTCGAGTCGGTCAAAAATTTCAGGGGGGTTCAAACCGGGTATCCCCCCCCCCTGGATACGGCCTTGATTTTCACCATATTTAGGTATATTTCGTTAGGAGTAACCTAACTCCACTTCTTGGGTGTGTTCTGAACAATGGACAAGTACCAACATTAGATTAAATTTAAGGGGAACGGGGTCTAAAGCGCAGCTGAGAACGTATCTTAACAAGAGACCTTTAATAATTTTTACGGACTAGAATTCACCATCTGCATTTCCCTTGTGCACTGATACTCATCTATACTATGAAGCACGTGGCTGTTAACAGTAATGCCAACTGAGGTAACGGGGGAGACAGAGGAGGGGGAGACAGAATTCACCATCTACATTTCCCTTGTGCGCTGATACTCATCTATACTATAAAGCACGTGGCTGTTAACAGTAATGCCAACTGAGGGTAAGGGGGAGACAGAATTCACCATCTACATTTCCCTTGTGCGCTGATACTCATCTAAACTATGAAGCACGTGGCTGTTAACAGTAATGCCAACTGAGGTAACGGGGGAGACAGAGGAGGGGGAGACAGAATTCACCATCTACATTTCCCTTGTGCGCTGATACTCATCTATACTATAAAGCACGTGGCTGTTAACAGTAATGCCAACTGAGGTAAAGGGGGAGACAGAGGAGGGGGCAATTGCCTCCTAGACTTTGAATTTTTCATCTTTATTAACAGAAGTCGGAAAAGCCCCATCCCCTAGTTTTGAAAAACAGCATTTTTGTATCTTAATTAAAAAAGTCCCACATTTTCGTGAATTAAAGCCACTGGCTATTAATACCTAATGGTCGATTATCTCTATAAGCAACCACATTTAGAATAACTTTTCTTTTTGTTAAAAGGTGTACAGGTATTAGCCAAATTAATAAAGAATTTGCGAAAACAAAAGAAATAGCCCAGGTAATTATTTACGGTGACAATATAAAAAGCGGCCATCTTTTGTGTTGGCATTTACAGAGTAATCAGTCATCCGTCAAGCTAAGATTAGGTTTCTCTTTTGTCCATTACCGACTTGAATTTACCCCCTACTGATTTTTAAGGCTGCCCTCCTTTCGGCATTGACAAGGCCTGTTTAAACTTGAACTTTTCATAATTCATTTTTATCTGTCCCCCTTACGTTTCCTTGTTAGACAAGAATTCAATGCTTTTTCAATTGTAGAATTGCGCGATAACATTTTTTTGTGCGGGTCTGTTCACTCTGGCGTTATTGAATTCAATCTTTTTTAGGAGTTGAAAAGAAAAATCGGAAGACCAGTCTTTTAATCTTCTGCAGAGTTAGAAAAAAATCGGAGCAATACATGTCCTTTACATACTCCTGTCCCTACCCCTTCCCCTTTGACTCTCCTATTTTGGAGAATTAGTCACAGTCAGTGGCCCATCGGCATAGAATATTTTAAGCAGCCTACATCACATTCTATAGAATTAGATAATTCTATAAACTGTGGCCTACATGTAGTGTAAGGCGTATCCAATAATGACGGACAGGCAAGGCCATATTCAGGAGGGGGTGGGGTTCAGTGTTTGAACCCCCCCACCAAAATTTTCTCCGACTTGTAGAAACGTAAAGAAAGACATATGCAAATTTTTATACGTTTTTTAGTTTTTTGTAACTACTCCCCCCCCCCCAAAGTAAGAATAATGGATACGCCTTTGCAGACATGAGAGAAAATTGGAAAACTGGCCTGTTTGTACCGATTCTTAGAAGAGAGTTCAGTACGTAATAATGAATAATACGTCATGATTATTTAAACATTGATAATTACTTAATGCATATAGGTCTATAGTCTCACCATGGCATTTTATCAGTTGTCAACACTGTAATGGATTATCCGTTATAGATAATTCTAATAGCTCAAATTAACTTCAAAATGTTCCGGCCAATATGTGGCAGAGATAGAGAACTTAATTTTTGGCTCCCTTATGTGAGTAGGGCAGGGTTACTCAGGAACAGGGGAGAGTTGAGAATGTACCGCAGCCAAGGTCATATCCAGAAGGGGGGAGGTTACGGGGCTTAAACCCCCTTCCCCACAATTTTTTTCCGACTTAAACAAACATAAGAAAAAATGCATTTAAAAAAATTTCTGATGCCTTTTTAAAGTTTTTTTTTTGCAAAACCCGAACTAAAGTAACCCCTCCCGAACAAAATCCTGGATACGACCTTGGTTGCAGCCTAAGTAAGAACCACTGTACAGAAATTTATATCTCTCTCTATAGTGTTAAGAACAAACAGTTAGTGCTATAACTAAAAACAAACAGTTATTTATGTGAGCTATAAGCGTGTGCAAGTGTTACAGAATAAAGCAGCAAAAATGATTGGGAAGAATATACTAAATGTGAAAGACATCAGTGCATGTTTTAAATCTCTAAGGCTGCTTGTTGGGCAGATAAGAGACTGCCAAGCCGCGATATATGTTTATAATTGTGTGAATAATCTAGTCTCGCAAACTTTTAAGGCATTCTACCGTTTCAACACTGATTTTCATGATTACGATACGAGAAGCTGAGATAATTTGGTTGCGGAGCTTAAAAATAGTGTAAGATCAGGTTTTACTTTAAACTATCTTGGTCCTTCTGTTTGGAATTCACTTCCTGTGAGCGTTAGGGCGGCTGAGCATCTTCCTCAATTTAAAATAGATTAAATTAGTATTTTTGGGGGAATTAGTTGTTTATTGTTTGTATTTTGTTGTTTAAGTTTTTTTTGAGGGGGGAGGGGGAGTGGGTGGATGGGCTGGGGAAGGCTGGGAGTTGTATTTGATGATGGTCATTGCTCTGGAAGTATGTGAGTGAAGGGGATTGGCTAAGGTTTAATTTTTCCTTATTAATTGTTCGTGGAATTGATTTATTATTTAGGTTGATTTAGGAAGAGTTATGTACGTAATCGCTGCGTGTTAGCAAAAATCAGTTTTTTCCCTAGCGTAGCGTTTTCTAATTATATTGGCTTGATTTTTAGTTTATTTGATGACAAAAAACCTACACCTAAACCCTGGGCTCACTCACTGTTGTCTTTTTTTCACATAAGAGCGAAAAATAACCGAAAAAAAGGAGCGAAAAAAAGATTGCAATAACCGACAATATCTTTCTGGTCGTCGTGAAACAAGGACAGTAAATTAAACATTCAGAGCAAAACCAGCTCCAAGGTTTGAACTGACTATATCTTTTGGCAACAAACCTCTATAATACCCAGCGTACAACAGTGTAGTTAATCTTTTAAAATTCAGTTCTGTTGTCATTTTGCAAATTCTTTTAGTTCGTCCTTAAGATTTGAATCCTAACGTCACTGGCGGATCAAGGCCCCCCGGGATCCGCCAGTGACGTTGGATCCCCCCCCCCACGATTTTTTTTCTGGCGTCCTTTTTCCTTTTTTCACTATTTCCCTTTTTTCACTATTAAATTTGCCTCATGTTATGGGATCCCCCCCAACATGTTGGATCCCCCCCACGATTTTTTTTCTGGCGTCCTCTTTCCCTTTTTTCACTATTTTATAGAATAATTTGTCAATTATTGACACCTTTGTCACATTGCCCCACCCCAAGATTTTGCTCATTAGCGCCCTTGTCACATTGCCCCTTCCCCCCCCCCCCTAAGACTGCTCTAGATCCGCCCCTGCTTAATGCTAAGATCTTTCTGTTTCAATTTGATCGTATGGTATTAATATTAAAACACATTAATACTAAAACATAAAAATTGACACAACTTCCGTGGATTTAAAGTACACAACCAAATTGTTGGTTTCAGCAAATTGGGCCTTTTCCGTCGCAACAGAATACTATCCATTTTCCAACCAATACTTTCCAAAAAAGTCAATTTACTACTTAGAAACAGAGCGGAGTAAAATCTGGATTTACGAACAAACAAACAGGACTAAGAGCTACATGCCCATATTTTTTTTTCCTTACTTCGACTGATACGTGATGCTTTGATCATCGAACACAGTTGACACAGGCCTTATGTGGATTGAAGATCTACAACCTTGTTGTTGGTTTTAGAATATTAAACCTTTTCTGTCGCTATCCGATTCTCCGACCAATACCCTCCCAAAAAGGCCATTCTACTTTTTGGGAGTGGAGACTCACAAGTGATACTTTGATCTACGAACACAGATGACACACAGATGCACAGCCAAATACGGTCTTACTCTGTAGGTCTTACTCTGTAGAACATTGTCATTTTCGAGTGGATTCCTTAGTGTGGCCTTTATTCCATTAAATTTGCCTCATGTTATGGGCAAAAAAAAAAAACAACAAAAAAAAACCCAGCGAAACAAACAAAAACAATAAAAAAAAACGGTTAATAACATTGCCGTTAAGAAGCTCAACAGTAGTTCTGCCTCTGTTACACGCTAAATCGTATCTGTGCCAAAGTTGCCATAACTTGAAACTTTTCCCAATATTTTGGGATTTTAGCCCTGAGGTTGGGATCTCTTATTAGTAGTATTATTTTCATAAGTCAAACTGGTTAGCCTCTTGCGAAAGATGTAAAAAGAGTTCTTCGATGGAAATACCTTGGCCGCGTACTATATATGGATAATCCCCGGTTACCGAATGCAGCGCTCCAACGGAAACCACGCAGCAGAGGCAGACCCAGAAACACCAAGAACCAAACGTGCCAAATAGATCTGCGAAACCTAAACACCTCAACTCGGCCTCAGTGGAAGGGTATACTGGCAGAAAAAAATTTGCGGGAGATTGGCGGCTTTATCTCGATGCCCTGGGTGCCCCTGGAGACGCAGGCGGATCTAAGGGTCTAGGAGGGTAAGATATCAAAAATTATCATTTTTTTATTTATACATTATTGTTATTTTACATTTCGGGATGCTTTATTTAAAACTTGTAATTTTTGCAAGTCAATCTTGGGATATTGTAAGATTCTTGGTGGCAGCTCAAATCTGTACTATCCTATACTCACTTGTAGTAATTCAAAAAGCTGCAAACTAGGGCTTTTTTAACCAACAGGGGTTTGTACATGGAATATTTTTTTTCTAAATCTTCGAGATACAACAAAAGCATTTTGATATTGAAAGCTCCAATTTTAAACCCTTTTGTGAACGGGGGGTGACGCTGTCTAATAAATCATGTACACCGGGCGGCACGTGGTAAGCGTGGTGAAACTGCACCAAAGGTTTTGGGGAATGTACCAAGTGTTTTGAAGATTGTACTAACCGTGGCGGGACAGTGCGACACACGTGTCTCGTTTGCGAGACAGAAAAAAAGATACCAAGTTTTGAAAAAAAACTTCCACTAAATCTTGAGTGCAAAACAAAATTAGACTGACTAATCGAACGCACTGAGCATAAGGTAAAGAATATGGCATTGAACTTTATAGTCCCTATCGGTGGTACTGATCTCCGTTTCATGGCACTTCAGCCAGGAACACAAAGGGGGGTTGGGGGCCAGCTATCATGTGCTTTCGCACACCCTTCCTGTTTTACCTTCCCCATATTTCTCCAGGTACCCATTTAGTGCTGGATCGACTACGGCTAAGCCTACACAGTCACGCCACTGACTTCACGTTGTAAACTAAATAACCAGTGACACCAGGACTCTAACCTCTGTCTTCAAGGACGAAGGATTTCAAGTTTAGCGTGCTAACCCCTCGGCTTGGAAGGCAAAGGCGATATATTGTAAATATCATTGGGGCAAAATATGTCATATAAGCCCTTTTGAAGTACTGCAGCCGAAGAGTTTAGATGCACTGTTGAAATTTAAATTATCCGAAGTTCCTTAGTGCAATTTTTTAAAACTGAATCCAATAAAGTTGAGAAAAAGTTTCTGGACAGATTATGAATATATTAGTTTTGCATTGAATGGTAAAAAATTTATTTGGTTTTACGAACAAGAGTCGAACAACATATAGAGTTCATAGCCCAAGACTGTACTATTTATTCTCAGATTACCAGTTCTTGCTTATACATACAATTCATGTCAAGTACATTAACACATATCCGCCATCTATACGAGAAAAATTTTAAAAACAATTTTCATCTTTCTATAGAAACACAAACCACTAGGTATAGGATAAAAAACAAAAGATGCGTAAAAAAAAACTATATAATCATCAACTAAATTACTAATACGCAATTCTGCGGATTATGTCAAGAAACATTGAACGTGTTCCGTTCCAGGTGAGAGGGATTTAATGGTTGGAATGATCGAAAATTAACTTCGTATTAAATTCTGTACGTCGTCAAACTGGTGAAAATGGAGCCAAATGATCAACCAATAAGTATTGATTTATGCTCATATTTCTCAAATTTTAATAGGTATAAACCGCTACAACTTCGCAGTTAATAATTTTGATAAATTTCGTGATAGTTGGTGATAAATTTTGAAGTGAATGTGAAATAAATCGTAACTTCCACCGAGAAAACACTCCAAGCTGATCGATATATCAAACTAATACTAGGGTAAACAGAAACCTATGCAAGGGATGAGACTTTGAACATGGAAAAATCGAAAAACTGAACATTTAAAGCAGTTGAAAAGACAAAGATATTTTAGTTGTTGTTTCATTTAAAGCTGAAAAGAAATTATCACCTATTAGCAATTATTGCTATTGTAGGCACGTCATTTTTACACGACATACACGTCATATACACGCCATTTTTACACGTCATATACACGTGCCTGATACACGTCATTTTTCAAAGTTCTTTTTACGATCAGAAACTATTTCTGCGAAATCAAGGAGCTAAATTTAACTCCCTGACAAGCGATAAGCAACTTATTTCCAACAAAACTTATGGCAGCATTGAGCCATCTGAAGACATAATGGCGGATATCCCTTCCTCCACAAAAGCCTGTTTAAACCTTCTGTTCCAGCCATACCCTGCGAAACCCTCATTGATTTAAGATATTTAATTCTTAATAATCCTCAATAATAAAATGCTATACTGTGATGAAATTATAATTCCATTATAGTAAAATAATAATTAGTAAATACTAAAATAGTAAAAATTTTTAGTAAATAGTAATTCTATAATAGTAAAATATTAAAAATATAAAGAATAAAATGTGATGAAATCTTAATTTCATAATAATAGAATGGTAATAATAATAGTAAAACAGTAAAGATAGTAAAATTAATATGTTTTTTATCCCCCCCCCCCTAGTGGTACTTGTTCGACAAAAATTAAATGTTTTTCAATTGTATTTTACTTCTATAGGTGTATATATACTCCCGTTTTTTGGAATATAAATAGAAAACATCAAATCCCTTCTTTTCTATATTATTTTAATGTGTCTTAATTTTCCTCTGGCAGCTCAATTTTAATTATTGGGGGAAAATTCCAGGGGGTAATTGTCCGTGGAGGAATTTCCCAGCGATGGGGTTTATTTTCCACACAACAGAATGTTTCGGGGGGAAGCAGTCAGACACCGCAATTTTAAAGGAATGTCTGCTGATATTCGTCTTATCCTAGGGGGGGGGGGGGGGGGAGGAGAAACCTAGATCATTTTTTTTTCTTTTTTTACAAACCTATACACAGCAATAAAAAGGGAAAATGTTACTTACGAAATTTTTCAGAGATTAGAAATGGAAATATGAAAATATGGAAATTACATTTTTAGGGTAAATACAGCGAGAATTTATGTGATAGTGCAAAATTACCAAAAAATGTTTTCAATAATTCAAAATTCTATATTTTCTAATTCCATTGTGTTTATTAGTCCTTTGAATCATTTTTTTTTTACAATATTGCTAATTGACAGGGAAATACCTGGTTTTGGTCTTACGCTGCTTTTAGCGAACAGTTCAATTAATACATCAAAAGAATTAGTTCTTTTTTTTTGCTTATTCCAAATATATAAAATTCATTAAGTTTAATGCTACCCATCAAATAGTATAAGCCTGAGAAAATTTGCGTGATTTTGGGAAAACGGTGAAAAAGCACCAAAAATTCATGCGATTTTATTGAAAATCACACCATCAGATTCAGCATATCAGAGGATCCTACCGTAGACACTTCTATCTTCACAAAAGTAGAATTTTGCATTTTTTTTCCAGTTATGTGTTTATTTGTTTGTTTTCCCTAGGGGTGATCGTATTGATCCAATGGTCCAAGAAGATCAGGAGAGGGCTCATTCGAACGGAAATTGAAAGTTCTAGTGCCCTTTTTCACTAATCAAAAAGATTTTATTGCGGAGAAGTTAGCATAAAGAGCGAGAACTTAAGGAAAAGGCCGCCCCCCTTCTAAACGAAGGTATTTCTATTCAAGTCTTAAAGTTGCTCCTTACTTTCATTTGAAAACTCTTTTTTTTATTTAATCTATGCATTTAAGGCATGCTGGTTTTAAGCCTTCTTAAAAGTGGTAAATTTGCCACTAGTTCCTGTTTTGTTTATACAAAAAAGAGCTTGCTGGGCTATTAGGTACTGAATTCACGTCAAACGTTGACAATTATTTTACAGATTGCCATTGACCCCCCGCTGGTACTTTGATGTATGTCAACTTTTAAAGCACCTGCATTTAACTTAGAATATACATCCAATCACCTATCTAATAAGATCAAATGCTACCACATCGACAACATTGAATTCATTACCTTCATCAATCTTATTGTATCTGATCTGTTTTGCAATACTGACGCTCATTAAAAATGGTCAAAGCTGAAAATTGCTTTATTTTTACCATAAATTTATTACCTGAATAGATATCCAGTAAGAGAGAAAAGGCATTGCAATACGCGACCAGCCAACACTGTTTACTTTGACTGTTTGATTAGAGCGTGCCTGGTGCAGGGGTGCCAGTTGAGAAGGAAAGATCAATTGCGCCCATCCCCCATATTCTTGAAAAATATATATTTTTTCTTCATTTAAACTAAATGAAGCCCCCTGGACATGGCCTTGGTCTGAATTCTCCATATTGGAACTTTCTATCAGAGGGGAAGGGAGATATCTGCATATCTTTTTTTCAGAGGGGGTCCTGATTTTTGGTATGACTTGAAAAAGAATAAAAAATGTCAACTGGAAGTTTCAACTTAATACAATTAGCTGTTGCTATGATATTGTCGATATGACCTTTTGATAACCTCCATATTCATGTACTTCCTTCATTTTAATACTCTTAGCCTTACAAGCAGTTGCAGTAGTTACAAGTAGTTTACTTTTTTTTCAAGTTATTTTTCGTTATTATTTGGATTATGACGAGATACATAGTTTTGTTTATGATGTGTTCTACTATATGTTCTATATATGATATGTTCTACTATAAACCCTACTTTACGGGCTCTGCTCTCCGTTGGGGGTTGTTTTTTTTGTAGTTAGTTAAATAAAGTAGCATAGTTCATGATATCAATTCATTTTTTTAGAAGAACCATTTCTAGAGACACATTACGACACATCTTCTAGAGAGAAGATTACAACCAAGACCGTATCCAGGGGGGTTACCAGGTTTGACCCATCCCCCACCAATTTTTTTTTCTGACTCGTAGAAAGTGGCAAAAACGCATATTAATACATTTTAGATGCAAATGTGCATATAAACATATTTTTGATGCGTTTTGTAATGTTCTTTTTTCAAACCCCTCCCCCGAACAAAAAACCTGGATACACCCTCGATTATATATTATTTTTAGAAAAGGGGAAGTACCTAGGGATATTAGAAGACTTTTATTTAAACCCCTTTATAAGAAAGATGACAAGTTAGTGGTAATTCAAAGAGCGTAATAACGAGAGCTTGGTTTCTGTAGGAAGCAAATTAATTAGCAAATGATACTTTTTTAGATTTAGAGATGCTTTAGATACAGTTTTAAAAGAAGAACAGCAAAGACATATCCAGGGGGGGGGGTTAGAGGGTTTGAACCCCCCCCCCCCAGAAATATTTGTCTGACTCGTAAAAACGTAACAAAAATCGACATAAACAAATTTTGTATGCGTTTTTTTAGTTTTTTTTGGGGTAGACCCCCCCCCCCAAAAAAAATATTTCAGTAAAACCCCCTCGGAAAAAAAATTCCGGGTACGGCCTTGAAAAACAGCGTGGTTTTAGAAAAGGGAGAGGAAGCATCGACCAAACTTTGTTATCGACCAAATAATTGAGAAGCACCTGAATCATAAGACCCCTTTAGTACTCGGTTTCATAGGTTATGAGCAAGCGTTTGGATCAATCGATAAAAGAGTTTGAATGATGGTCCAATACTTGTATGGTATACCAGATAAATAGATTAAAGTGATTAGTGTTTTGTATCAGAACAATGTTGTTGTGGATATGGTGGGAAATTAGGTTAGTAGCTGGTTTGGCACTGAATCAGGAGCTAGGCAAGGTAATGTTGTATTCCCCTTTAGGTGGATCATTCTGATGGACTTGGTCCTAAGGAACACGGCAAAGGCTATGGGAGAAGATAGAAACAGATGGGAAGATAAACTCTATTATATTTAAATTATGCAGATGTTTTGAGCACCGTAGATAAAAATGTTAGCAAAACAAAGGACTTTTGGGAGGTTTTGAGGGATCAGGGTGCAAGAATAGGTCTGAAAATTAATGTTAAGAAGAACAAGTCGCGGAAAGCAGTTACTGTGGAAATCAGTAATAATATATACGAACTTAGAGATAAAAGCCCCTAAGAATGGATGAAAATCGTTGACAAAGTGGCCAACTTAAAGATAAAAAGCCCCTAAGAATGGATGAAAAGCGTTGACCAAGGGGTTAACTTAAAGATAAAAAGCCCCTAAGAATGGATGAAAAGCGTTGACCAAGTGGTTAACTTAAAGATAAAAAGCCCCCAAGAATGGATGAAAATCGTTGACCAAGTGGTCAACTCAAAGATAAAAAGCCCCTAAGAATGGATGAAAAGGGTTGACCAAGTGGTCAACTTAAAGATAAAAAGCCCCTAAGAATGGATGAAAAGCGTTGACCAAGTGGTCAACTTAAAGATAAAAAGCCCCTAAGAATGGATGAAAAGCGTTGACCAAGTGGTCAACTTAAAGATAAAAAGCCAATAAGAATGGATGAAAAGCGTTGACCAAGTGGTCAACTTAAAGATAAAAAGCCCCTAAGAATGGATGAAAAGTGTTGACCAAGTGGTCAACTGAAAGATAAAAAGCCCCTAAGAATGGATGAAAAGCGTTGACCAAGTGGTCAACTTAAAGATAAAAAGCCAATAAGAATGGATGAAAAGCGTTGACCAAGTGGTCAACTTAAAGATAAAAAACCCCTAAGAATGGATGAAAAACGTTGATTAAGTCCATCCATCCAATTCATTACGAAAAAGAATCAGGTTCATTACATTTTTTCATCCAAATACGCTACATTCAGAAAGACCTTGTATATATTCCGTTTCGAGCCGCAGATAACGCTATGGATAGTATGAAAACCGCAATAGATACAAAAAAAAAGATTGATTCATTAATGAATGGGAATATTACCATGGGATAACGTACAAATTATCAAATATATGCAAACATTTACGTAAACTATTTTTCATCCGTATCAGTCTCGTGTCTTAAAAATAATTGCTAGCTAGATTGTTCCTAGATAAGAAACAGACAAAAAATATTGACATTTGTAGACAATAAAGCTGAACTAATTTCGAATTCCCTAGCCACAAATTTAGTACGAGTGGGCGAACAAACATAAATAACGCCTACTCTTTCTCATTTATTGTTAAAATTTCAAGGGAATCTGCATTCCATTTCCGATGCGGTTAGATAATAAGATTACACCTTTCTCATCGTAAATGCATTAGAAGAGCTAGAGAGGGGGAGATTTTCCCTAGCTAAAAGATCGAGGATCTCCCTGTAAAATTAGAGAGACAATAAGTTACTATCACGGACAAGTCCAGACCCTGGGGCGATATACCAAAAGAATATCTTCTCACGGACTATGTCTAACAGCACCCTGAGCCCGAACGGGCTGGAGGAAGGTCAATAGAAAAATTTTGAAAGAAATTGGGACTTCATGGAAGGAGGTAAAGAGTAATGCTCTGAATAGAGTAGGGTGGAAAGTGACCTTGCGAAATTGTCTCCACCTCGATAGGCTTGGTTCTACGGTGAGTCGCTCGTAGTGGTACAGAGTAGGGTCTTGGTCCTTAAATTCCTTCCCTGATTGAAAAAAAACCCTGGCTTTTGTCTTTTTAAGACCAATTTACGAGCAAGGCAGAATTCTAGGGGTCCAAAGAGACCGGATAAACTATTCCACCTTGGATACGGTTCTGGTCATAATAAATAAGAAAAATAGAGTACCTTTTTCAACACTCAAGTTCTTCTGCAAAGTATCATGTGAAGATTCCAATTCCTGAAGCAATTTTGGACTAATTGTCAAAAAATCACAGCCGGCAAGGGCCTTAATTTCTCCTAAAAGAAAAAAAAATATTGCAACATCTAAACGTTTAAATGAACCGAAAATTAATAATCTAATAAAACAATTAGTCTTTATGGATATTGAAATCTATTAAAAAGGGCATTAGTTGAGTTAAAACTCAACGAAGAGTTTTAACTACTATCTTTATTGTGTTGCAAAATGGTATTATGGAAAATATGTTACGTCTGTTTGAAATATCCACCACGACGCTTTGTTTGATTAAAGATGACATGGTGGCTACGTTTGACCCGGGAGCCGGCGTTATGCCCCCCGAAAATTTCCCCTGCAAAAAATCTATTAAAAAGGGCATTAGCCCTTTGATTTCCAATCGAATGAGTCCTTTTCGAAGTTTCTACGACAAATCCTTCGATACGAAGTACCCGGATGGAGAAAAAACACATTGTGCCCACATCGTCCTTTACTTAGGAATACTTAAAGGAATTTTATGTAAACATAACATTAATACATATTTCCAATCGGTGAGACCAATAGTTTGTTTCCTTAATTCCAGGAAGGATTTAACTCTTGGAAATTTAGTTAGTAGGGTGTATTTAGTTAGTAGCAAAAACAAAAACATCGATTAAATGTTAATTTAGACGGCACTTAAAACGGCACTTAATGGAACATCATACTCTGATGTTCTCTAATTATGTTTCTAATTATGTTCGCTCTCTAATTATGTTTACTATCTGTAGTACAGACAGTAAACAGCTCTGAAGAACATACTCAGATCTATATTATCAGTATAATGGACAAGTCTTGAAATGAATGTCTTGAATTCCAGATTTGAATCCGGACAGTAAGAAAATCAGAGACATTGAAGTTTTATGCCTATACTAAAAAGGTTTTTGATTTAAAATTTTATTTTAGATTTGACTTACGAACCGAAACGTTTGGGTCTTGATTTTATATTTGAATGAATTGTCTATCGAAAAAAGGATTTTTGAAAGAAGAATGCTGGGCCCAGGTACTCTTCTATATTCACTTCTGAGCGACACAACTTGCAAGAACGTCGCCTAGTAGCTCTGACATGAAGTACTCTAAGATTGCCGGCCACTACTGCATGATTCTAGCGAGGGCACGTCTGATTGTCAGCCAGTGGCTTGCCTCTGGTTTGCCTCTGGCAAAACCTGGAAGCTAAAAAAAAGTCATAAATTTAAAAAATGTGTCCCTTTTTTATCCTATTATGTCACAAATTTCTAAAAATGTCCCACTTTTTTGCCCTTTTAGGGTCATTGTGTCGCAGCACATGGGAATATGTCCTTTTGACATAAAATTATGTGCAGTTGGCAACCCTGATCCACCATCAACATATTCAGTATCGTTATACCATGCACACGAAGGAAGGAGTCTTCCCCTTCCCACGAATTGTCTTAGCCCCCTCCTATAGAAATTTCTCGAGGAACAAAAATTCCTGAAATTTCTGTTCCTCAAAATTTTGAGGAACATAATTAGAGAGCGAACATAATTAGAAACATAATTAGAGAACATCAGAGTATGATCTGCATTTAGGTAATTAATGGACTAGGATCATGTCTGTACTACAGATAGTAAACATAATTAGAGAGCGAACATAATTAGAAACATAATTAGAGAACATCAGAGTATGATCTGCATTTAGGTAATTAATGGACTAGGATCATGTCTGTACTACAGATAGTAAACATAATTAGAGAGCGAACCAAATGAGTATTTACGGGACTCGAGTACGTCTTGTCTAACACCAACAGATTCTGGTGGTTGATACTAATCAAGGTTTATAAATGCTGCTTTTATCAACCCACAAAATCTGTTGTTGCGAAAAAAGACAACTGTCTTTCCAGAGAAAGTATTGAGGAACAACAGGCATCCAATATTGAGTACAAACAGCATTGAGGAACAACACGGAACCAAAAAAATCCATATAAAATATTCATTCAAAATGACCAAGTGTGAAAGCACAAAACTCATATAAATAAGTAAATCCTTTACTTACGACGCCTCTGGCAAAACCTGGAAGCTAAAAAAAAGTCATAAATTTAAAAAATGTGTCCCTTTTTTATCCTATTATGTCACAAATTTCTAAAAATGTCCCACTTTTTTGCCCTTTTAGGGTCATTGTGTCGCAGCACATGGGAATATGTCCTTTTGACATAAAATTATGTGCAGTTGGCAACCCTGATCCACCATCAACATATTCAGTATCGTTATACCATGCACACGAAGGAAGGAGTCTTCCCCTTCCCACGAATTGTCTTAGCCCCCTCCTATAGAAATTTCTCGAGGAACAAAAATTCCTGAAATTTCTGTTCCTCAAAATTTTGAGGAACATTTTCTACATTTTGAGGAACAATTTCTTTTCTACATTTCTTTTAGTATTTAGACTAAAATCACGTTTTCTGAAGTACCAGACCTATAATTCGTTTCTTTAAATCCTATTAATACTAATAGAAATTTTTCTAACGATTGTTGGCAACCGCTTTCAGTAGCGGTACAGTTTTTTTCTGAACGAAGCACTATTATAACGCAATTCTTACTTCACCAGTCTTAGAAAGCTTATATTTACTGGATATTCAGAGATGCTTCGAGTTCACTTACATCCCAGTCGCCCCTCCCGGAGGTACCCATAGGCTAAACACCAAGTTCGGTAATTTTGTTGGCTTGCATCCATTTTTGTACTTAAGGGCACCAATTCACGACAATGTAGGGGGAAGAGGATTTTTTAAATTGAAAATACCAAAAGAGCTATTTTTTAAAATATAAAGAGAACAATTGCCCCCTGCCCTCTACCCTTCTCTAAAAGGGGTCCCTCTTTGTACTCATATCCCATGAAGGGATAATGCCAAAAGAAAAACTTACTTGGCGAAGTGACAGGCATTAGGGAGCATTTCGAAACATTTTTGATCGAAACTTTCATTATGTAATGAAGAAAGGCATTTGTTGGTAGTGTTTAGTTCGAAAGAACAAAGACGTTGCATTGTTTCTCCATTTCCTCGTTTTCCCGATTGCAAAAAAAAAAAAAAAAAAAAAAAAAAAAAAAAAAAAAAACCCTTTTTCCTCAATTAAAGGATTGTCATGAACTAACATGGGAGGAAGCATTTTTTCTTATTTACATTTAAAAAAAGTTTGGACATGATCCAACAACTCGAATTTGGGGTTCAATTTTTCGCCAACATCCATAAAAATAAGTCAATTTGATGAACAAATTGAGGGCCATGTATTAAATGCACCCTATATCAAGTTTTCATGTAACTTTCTAATTTTGTTCTTTAACAGGAGCCAAACTTTTGTTTCTTCATAAAACTTGTTTTATGAAGAAATAATAATTTGTTTCTTCACCAATTCACGACAATGTAGGGGGGAGAGGATTTTTTAAATTGAAAATACCAAAAGAGCTATTTTTTAAAATATAAAGAGAACAATTGCCCCCTGCCCTCTACCCTTCTCTAAAAGGGGTCCCTCTTTGTACTCATATCCCATGAAGGGATGTTTAATCAAGTTTTCATGTAACTTTCTAATTTTGTTCTTTAACAGGAGCCAAACTTTTGTTTCTTCATAAAATTGGCTAGGGAGATTGTGGAGCCTGTTTAGAATTAAGAAAAAGTGTATCAATACATAGAACCCATTTCTCAAAAAAAATTAGCTACTTAGGTGAAATCCAAAAAGGATAAAAGTTTTCTCCCTATAGCTATCGAATAAAGGTTGCACAATATCCGGTAGAAAAAAAAACTTTTTACGCGAGGTCTGTTCTGCAGGGTCGTATCCAGGATTTTTTCGGGGGGGGGGACAAAAGAAATTTTCGGGGGGTTACAAGAAAAAAAACTTTAGAAAACCCATCACAAATTTGTTTATATTCATTTATGTTACGTTTTTACGAGTCGGATAAACATTTCGGGGAGGGGTAACCCCTCTCCTGGATACGGCCTAGGTGTTATGATCTTAATTTTCTAAACGAAAGATATTCAAATCATGCATTAATCACCGTAGAACGACAAGTGTAAAACAAAATAGCAATCGTTTAGCAAGTAAAATAAAATGTGAATCTATTTTCTTTACCTCAAGTCGTTTGAATTTTGCGCTGAAAATCATGGTTGCAGTGATAGTAGCTGCTACCTACCTAGTAAAGAATGAACCATGGCACATAGTAACCGTAAGCTTAAAGATGGGTTTTCAAATAAATATCATGAGAAAAAGAATTGCAATTTAAAGCTAAATCAGGAATGGTAATTGTTGTTTCGCTTAATAAAACATTAAAGTTTGCAACGAAAACAAATTTATGGGAGTTTTTAAAAAGAGCCAGAGGCCGAAAACTCTCGAAAATGGCATCGGATCGCAACAATCTGTTTCCTACAATCTATAACAGGCAATCGTAACAAGGATTACTTAAGGAGTCATGCACGAGCGATTTTTTTTTTTTGGGGGGGGGGGAAATAAAATTACAATTTTTCGACGATTTGAATAGGAGGTACCCATAAATTTTGAACTTTCATGATTTCTAGGGGAGAAGCTGATACCTCTTCCTGCGTATGTCCGTGCACTAAGGGCTGGTTTGGGTATCTAAAAACTAAAACCACACAGTGGCAGATCCAGGGGGCGCCACCTAACGTAGTCTAAAGTAGTTTAATTTACTTATATAACGCAAGTTTGTTTCAATTACACTTGCTCCTAACGCAAGTTTATCCGATCAACCGAGTTGGCCCCCCCCCCAAAAAAAAATCCTGGATCCGCCCCTGAAACCACAAGTAGTAAAATTTGTTTTCTGACAATAAACTCTACTAGAACGTTTAAAAACTCGGATAAAATTTTAATAACTATTTTATTTTTGCGTTGCTAAACTTTTAAGAGATATATACATAAATGTAGCATCGGATAACATTTTACAGTGATATAACACAAAATACCTCCAATGAACCTTTGAGGCCATTTCATTGGTTAATCAGTAGAAATCCTTTCTGTCAAAATAAAAAAAGAATTCGGAAAATAATGTATCGATTCAATATTTTGTGATGTATTTTTTTGCGTCCTTAAACAAGTTAGTAGAGCTACAGATTTTATTCTGCTCATAAAATACAGCTCCCATATAGTCAACCGTATGCTTGTTTTACAGGGCCTGTAAAATCAACCAAAAAAGAAAAATTTATAGAAACTAATAGCACAAAAAGAGGGGTCTGTCCATGATGTTACCAGGGATAAACAGAGTTTACTTGGAATAAAAAGTTATGAATCAGAAACTTTTTGTTCCTTTAATGACTTAATGTATACCACAAAAGAACCAATTAGGTTAAAAAAGAGGTGGAGTTACTTGTCTCCTAAAAAATTACGTTTCATTATCTATCTAGATTTATGGCTTAGCATTAGTCAACCCGGTTTAAAAAGGCGGAGCTATTTCCTCTTAAGGAATAATTTGATTGGCTAATACAAAAACACGTCACAAAAATAAAGCAATGACATAAAAGCCCACTTTCAAACATAGGAATATAGGACAGTAATCTTTCTTCTTCTCAAGGGACGAAAATTTTCCACCACCTGAGGTAATCTCAGATGGCCACGTGTGCCACACAGTTCTGTCTAACTTGGGCACAGTTTCTACTGAGCGTGGCAGCAACACATGGTGCACGCGATTTCTTAAAGTGGGAAGCCCCTCGCTTTTACTCTTCGGTGTTTACTTTAAGAACATCAGATACATGGAACAGGATCGCATCAAGGATTTTACAATCACACTAGGGGACGGGGAAGGGTTACGAAAAATACATTCCCCGAATATAGCCCACAGGCTTGAATGAGTATGTTGACTTCAGATCAAAGGACGGGGGGCGGGTCTACGAACACTCCTATGACATACATCGTACTTTTTGCGACTATTATTTTTTTTAACTATTTGTAGTTTTGATATTCTAGGAGAGGGGATACCATGTTTACTCCCTAACCAATAGGCCTACTTTATGCCCGGTTTAAAAATGTTCTGTTTTTGTTATCTCCAAAGAAACCTACGAATTTTTTTTTGCAATTGTTTATTATCTCAATACTTCCAAAAAGCAGTAATTTGTTAGCAACACATTCCTGTTGGTTCACAAAAAAAAATCCATCCGTCGGTCTAAATTGATGGTAATGATTTTGTGTCGTCGATATAACGCTTTATAACTCTTAATTTTTTTATGCCCAGAAATGACAGGGATCTCCCCAGTACTGGAATAATACGCTCTCTAACAAAACCTGATCCCGAAAACGTACTATCTATTAATACATATTACCGAATTATGCAGCAGTACGTTATTTAAACTTTATATTTTCTAAGAAAATTACTACATGATATTAATTGGCATATTACATTAATACTTGTTTATTATGAGTTTTCACGAACGAAAAATATCTTAACAATCAGTTACTAAGCAATGTGTTACCGTCCAAATGCCGGGACCTAAAAATTTTTAACAGCCAACAAAAATTCAAGGAAGGACAATAAAATTCAAATGCAAGCAATTTATACCATTGAGTATCGAAACTACTTAGCCTATTCTGGTTATTTCATTTATTGACCGCCGATCAGAGGAATTTCAGCAATTTTATTGAATGTCAAGCAATTCAGTAAATGACTTAATCGAACCGATTCAACATAAATTGTCAGAAACATGGTCAACCCTAAGAAAAGAAGAAAACAAAAAAGGGTGCCTAGCCCAGAACTTGATATTTTTTTTTTATTTGTGCTTTAGTTTTTTTTTTTAATTGAACATGGTCCTAATTCGTTTTAATCTATGTCTCCTCGGGTTTGCTGGTTATCAGGCTAACTAAGGGGGTAAAGCTGTCCTAAAAAGGATTCTGCGATGTTGGTACTTAGAAATTCTCTCAGGTGGAGAGGTATTTTCTATATATATATATATATATATATATATATATATATATATATATATATATATATATATATATATATAAACAAAAAGAATAATGCCTTATTAGCTATTGCAAATTTAAAAAATTGATGACAACCCTGGAAAATCAAGAGATGGGTCAATGGAATTTCGTAGACATAGCTCCTTATAATCACACCTGACTTGATAAACCATATTTGGGCAACAACGAATATCAGAAGATTAATGTTTCTTGGACTTTCGGGAAATTAAGTCTTCGTTACCATAGAAACAATAATAAAAAACGGAATTAACTTTATGGTTTGATAAGCTTTGTTGTGAGAAGCAATATCTTACAAGGAAAAAACATCAGTTCTCCATATTATTTGAAGAATGATTGTAAGTAAAAACCTAGAAGGCAAACATGAGGTCTTTACTCCCTCAATCCACCACAATCAGTATCGCAACGAAATTTGCTTTTTAAAAAACAAAAAAAAGGTGCTAGATACGTTTATAACGTTCCTTATGAATCAAAGATTCGTATGGCCCCCTTTGTAACGAATCTGCTGTGTCTTAAGTAGTGGCAGTGGCATTTAAAATCAGACCTAGCAACACATCTATACCTAAACTTATGGTCAGGCCCAAGCTTAAGCATGGGCGTCTATCCATGAATTAATATGAACAGAATTTTAAACACAGATTTCATTTAAACCAGCGATAATAAATAGGATGATAAAAACACCCCTCCCCCACCCCTAATTTGCAGAATTTGTAATCATAAAGTTCTAAACTGCAGAACTTGACGCTTTGATGTGTCTTGCTTTATCCAATCACACAATTTTAGGTGAGTTATCTAGACATGGACTCTGGATAAATCTAAGAAGGACAGGGGCGTCGTTTGGGAGGGGCAAGGGGAACATTCCCCCCCAGTAATGTAGATAAAAAAATTATTATATAGCCCATGCTCCTTGAATATCCGAAATTAGACCCCTGTTGCCCCCCCCCCCCCCCAATGGAAATGTCGCAGATTCGTCCCTGAAGAAGAACCTGGTAAAATATAAAAATATATACGAAATGATGATAGCCAGACAAAACAATTCTAACCCCACCTAAAAAATGACTTAACTCATTTCATAGAAAAAATTGAAAAGACAGAGTAAAAATATAATAAACAATAAGAATAAAAAAAAGAAGATTAGAATAAAAAAGAATAAAAGTAGAAAAGATAATAAATAGAAAAGATAGAATAAAAAATATAATAAAAATAAGAATAAACCTCTACAGCTACATTTGATAAATATAACATCAAAACTTAATGAACAGCCTTAAATTATATTCTAAATTCTTGGTAAGTTGTTACTCTCAATAAAGCACTCAACAATCCCAGTGCATGTAAATACATTCAGAACATAGCTAACAGAAAATGCTCTAGCGAAAATTTCTAAGGAATCACAGAGCAAGAACTTCAACTTTCACTACTATATACAAACACAAAATATCTTCACTGGGTCTGCAAAGTTTTATTTTATATAATTTCTTTAATTTCTAATTTCTTTATCCTGTCCATACAAAAGAGTATGCATTTTTTTTTTTTTTTTTTTTTTTATGCCGGTCGTCCGACAAGCTCCATGGCTAGTGTAGATAGAAACCATCTAGATTATTGGTTAATATAATATATTGGTTTTATATATTATATAAAATTTAGATAATGGACGGATTTATTGGCTAATATATATAATCAATTGTTATTTTTTTGGAACCGGCCATTTTTAGTTAATATCTTTTCTGGGGAACGCAAGGGAATGAATTTAATTTTAGCAGTAAGGAATTGGAAGAAAACGTAAAACAGAATTAAATGAACAAGACGCAGCATATTGGCCCAAAGATCACCTGCCTACGAGCATGAATGGAGGTATCGCCATTGCAGCTATTATGAATGTTGGAATTCTAAGAACAATTTTAGGAATTCTAGAACAATTGGAATTCTAAGAACAACATGTTGGAATTTTAAGAACAATGTAAGTTACTGCCCCCGGACACTTTAGACGGTTATCACCCCTTTTGCCCAATGTAAGAGTAAAATCATTGGACATCCTTCTTATGAAGCGATGTTGTATCTTCGGGTTCTCCTGTGGCGTAGCTACGGGGGGAGGGCAAGGGGGACGGCTGTCCCTGGTTGCAGCATCTGAGAGGGCGCCAAACTGAGTTTTTGCTTATACTGTGGTTAAACTGATGTTGGGTGGAAAGGGAGGACGACTTTTACCCCGGACATTGAAAATCCTAGCTACGCCTCTGGGGTTCTCATCTTCTGTATACGCTAGATAACAAAATAGCTGAATGCTATTCAGTTACTATGGCTAGAAGCAAATCATTAAGTAATTGATGAAAGACAGACCGTACAATGAAAAAAGTCAGTTAAAGTCTTTGTACGCACAAAATTTCAGCAAAGATCGTTAAGACACAAAGGTTATGATGAAAACAATAATGCGTTGTGTCAATCACATACTTCCAAGAAACGTGCATTTATAATCGACCATTTTCTTTAGATTAAGGAATACATAGGGTTTTATACCCTCAGAAAGGTATATTCGGGGTAAATTAACTTTTTGCCTAGCTATAATTCAACACCGCCAAATTGAATTTATTAACCTATCTGAGTAACAGAATAAACTTTGGAATTTATTATTCTCTTTTGGCGGCTGTCTTGGACAGGGATTTGGTATTCAATATGTGTTCCTTAAGTGCGGCTGGCAATATGTCAAAATTATATGCTCATTCATTGGAATGAAAAGCTAAACTAGGAACTTGACCAGCTTTTTTGCTGCTGTTGCGAGAAGCGGTCCTAAATAGCTCAAGTCATGGGCGTAGCCAGAGTTTCTTTCAGGGGCCGACAAGCCCCCGTGAATTAAATTTGAGGGGGCACAGAAGTTGGAAAGTTCACTGGTTGGGCAATATAAAATACAAAAATAGACAAACTGTGGCGACAATATAAGCAATTGATGGAAAAAATATAAAATTTCGGGGATGAGGCACAGACAACCCCCCCCCCTGCCCCCTACGTAAATGGCTAGGGAGGACACATTTTTCTGCTGTTTTCCAGAACCAAAGCTGCTGAGTTTTATGCCCCAGGACAGACTCCCATCATTGAAAAAGAATTTTCAAGTTTTTAACTTCAGCAGGGGGGGAGGCTGCTGATTACTCTAGGCAGTAAATACATTCTAAGACCACACTGGCTATACATGACAAATGATTTTCGTTGTTTTTTTTTCTTTTCTTTCTTTTTTGTTAAGCACTGAGGACGACTTGGCGGAGGTCCTTGTCGAAATATTTGTTTATTTCTTCTTCTTCATGGTTTGCCACTGGCTGACAAAATCCTCGTTTTTTCACCTTTGTTTATTTTATTTTTCATTTTGTTATTTTCTTTCCTCTCTGAGTTTCATTTACTCTATGCAGATACATTTATGATCTAAGTATTTCAATTTATTAAGGGGTTTAGTTTGCACAGTCAGCCGAGTCTTCAAGGCAAATAAAAAGTCTACTAAAATCACGATTTTATGTGCCTTTGATCCTATCCCTCTATGTCCCATACCCCGTCTCTTTTCGCTCTTCCCCACTCCGTCTTCTGGGCTCACTTCGACCATTTAAAAACAAGAAGCAAACTTTATCTAGTGACAACACTGTATAAAGATAATCTATTATTTATATACTGTGAGTGACAATAAAGAGGGAGATTAGGATTTGACACGGACATAATTAATCTCTTTTAATAAGGGTTCCGGGGCATCACCCCCTAATAAATTTATTTTCTATTTTGGCGGCTGCACTAGGCTGCACTAGGCAAGTGAGTTTAACTTTAAAATTTAGCACGTTGTTCTTTAAGCGTGCAGCGAACCTGTCAAAATCACACAGCTTATTCATTCGAATAGAAAACAAGTATAATAACATGGAAGAAAAAGCATCTTTTTGAAAAAGATGGCAAGCCTATCTCTTGAGATGTTTATAGGAAATCACAAAAAGAGTTTACTAGCTATAAAAAAGGAGTCATGGATTCACTGTCAATATTTGTACAGTAGAAACTAGTCAAAATCGTTTCCGAACATTGTTAAATATCAACTGGTAAAAAATGGCATTCGGCTTTATAGTCCTTACCGACGGTGCTGACCTCCGTCTCATGGCCCTTTAACTAGGAAGTGCAATAGAAGGGGGGCAGGGGCCGGCTATTCTGTGCTTTCGCAAACCCTTACTGTTAACCTTCTCCAAATTTCTCCAGGTACCCATCTTGAGCTAGGTCGACTCTGGCTGAGCTTACAGAATCATGCCATTGACCCCCGTTCCAAATCGAATAACCAGCAACTACAGGACTTGAGCCCCTGTCCTCAGGGACAAAGAACTTCAAGTCTAGCGTGCTAACCACTCGGCTGGCTAGCCGGACCGGGTGGTAACCACGGTTGCCAACCTGCATACTTTTCGTGTGAAATGCCCTCTTTTTTACCTCAGAGGGGATGCGGAAGAGTGGAAATCACTCTTTTTGGGTGTTAGTTTTCATTCACTTTGAACGTCAGTAGTTGCTAATTTCGCCAGAAGTACAATTAACCCAAGGAACAGGGTTACCAACCTGAAAACTTTTCATTTGAAATGTACTCTTTTATGCCGCAGGGGTGATGCGCAAGCTTTGGCAGCCGTGCGCGTGCAAATTTTTTGACTTGCACTGTTTTTGAGCAAAAATCCCTCTTTTTGGCCTTGATTTGCACTCTTTTTGGACGTCAATGTTTGGCAACCGGGTAGTAACCATTCGGCTGGAAGCCGCAAAAAAGCCTTATATGAATTTTCTGTCTAGATAAGGGAATGAATTTTCTACGGAAATTCTCAGATTATTCATTTCAGAACACACTCTGGGCGAATCTTCCTTCGCCGTTCCTATAGTCAAGTTCAGACATCTACTATCCAATTTTGCTGAAAGCCAAACGAGATCTAGGTTAATTGCTAAGCCTATATGAGAAGCGCCACTGACTGAACTCGGTTGGATCTTAAATCGCTAGATTTAAGCGAAATCAGGGGATCCATCCACCAACCCACTTTTGTTATCTAACTAACATGATAATTTTACATAGCTTCACGGTATACTCTTTTCCAAGCGGTCTCCGTGCCGTTGGGTTGTAACCACTATATATAAATAATAGACAGTAGTCACAACCCAGTAATATTTGGCTACTACATTCTTGGCGTGTATAAAAGTTCCGCCCATATATTCGTATGCCCTCTCATTTGATCTGCCATCAGCGGTCCAGTGTGTATTACACTGAAACATGTATTTTGCGGAAATTTTCTCAAAATGCTTTTCCAATCAACTCGAAACTTCGAAACCTACTTATAATTTCTAAAAACATCTAATAATAGCAATGCACTGCTAATTATCGATTTCTATATATGTATTGGAATCAATTAATCTAAATTATATTCTTTAAAATTTAGTATTACAAAGGTGCTGCCAAGTTTCGTGTTCAAGAGAAATCTGACTTGTCTACCCGTGAAAAATCTAACGTCGCGTATGTTTTTACGTTGAGCACTTGCATCTCGGTCCGGCTTTGTATAATGGTTGAGATAGGAAAAGATTCTACTGTATATAGCTGTCTACAGTGGTTGTAACGAACCGTAAAGATGTGCATGAACCTTGGCACAAATACTAAATTGTTCCAATCCAATAAAATGAGGAGTCTTTCACAAAAAAGGCCAATTAAATCAATATAGACCTACACAAATATTTTGGCTATTTAATAAATAGAAGTCCTCAGCATAATAAAAATTGACAAAGGTATAACATAGTAAAGAATGTGACACTAGACATTATAGTCCCTATCGGCAGTGTTGATCTCCGTCTTGGCCCAAAAGGCCGATCTAGAGCAAAATCTAGGGGAGGGGGAGGGGATTGTGACAAAGGCGCCAATAATTGACCAAATTGACAAGTTTATTTAAAAAAGAGTAGAAAAGAAACAGAATAAGGGCGCCACAAAAATCCCGAGGCCCGAGATCCCCCGCCCCTAGATCCACCCCTTCAGCCAAGAAGTGCAATAGGGGGTGGAGACAGCCATCCTGTGCAACAGCATCAGTAAAATACTCGCAAAAAATATACTCTACCGCAGTAAACTCCTTTCAAACTCAAGCTCCTTTACCTTGTCGAACCTTCATTCTCAAGAAAACTCTGTTCCTATTGTATCACCACACAAATATACACCCACATATTCCTACTATCCAACTGTCAATTTTCCTTCAAAATTCTCACTTTCCATTACTTCTTTAAATCCTCAAAATTAAACGCAATTTGCTCAAAATCGCCTTTATCCCCACACATCAGACAAAAATATGGACCACTCAGTAACAAGAACCTTTCTAAATACTTCCTTCTTCCTCCAAGTGGCATAAGATTACCCCATATTGACATAGCAAACCTTATGTACTCCCCCTTTAGCCCACTTCACGACAATATTCTTCCCTCCCCTTATTTCTGATTTACCTCGACGTGAACACTGAGAGACGCTGCAGAGGTCCAATCAGTGTTGCGAACCCCTAGCGATTTATAACTATTTCTAGTGATTTTTTTATATTGCCTAGACAAAAATTACTAACATCTAGTGGTTATTTTTCACAGGGCGGCAACCCTGGGTCTGGCCCGTCTGCCATAACTGCATCTACTGTTGTTCCAGCACTATCCTTACTTCTCTAGCCTAAAAGTCTATTCCTTGTCCTGCACCTATTCCTGATTCCAAACTCCTGACATGCCACGACACGACTATTCAATATCTTCTTTTGTTGTAAGACTCTGCATTGTTTTGTTCTTCGGGATGGAAAGCCAGCGTTGTCTTCGTAGTTCCTTATTCCTTTATTTATTTCCAAGCCACCTATGCAATGCAATTTGACATGGGAACAAACTATAGAATCAATTTACCATCTCTAAAGTTCATTGAATCTTATAAGCATGATATCTTTTTACGGTTGTTGGACTAGTTCCGGACATCCATAAAAACTGTCGTCAAATTACCAACTTGCGACAATAGTCAGAAAAGCCATCTGTAGGCAGTTGAATACGAGATCCTGACCTAAGCAATAAAATTTACTGTCTTTCAATATGTCAAAATTGAGACCAACCCAATTTTTTATTATCTTGTCTCTTTTCTCACAAGAAACAAAACCCACATAAATACATCATTAGGCAAAATTACTGTGGTAATTCGAAAAATTTTACAGGATAAAAAAAAAAACAACAACACCAACAAAATAATAAGTCAACTTTGTTGATTGTTATTACAAGTTTCGTTGCGGTAATTCAAGGCGAAGTATGTAACGTGACCAGGGGCGGATCCAGGATTTTTTAGGGGGGGAGGGGGCGCAAAATAGGTTGATCCGATAAACTTGCGTTAGGAGCAAATTTAATTAACGCAATCGTGCGTTAATTAAGTAAATTACACTACTTTAGACTACGTTAGGGGGGATCCCCCTGGATCCGCCACTGAACGTGACACACAAATAATAATCATAACTCATAAATAACTGAGCAAGTGCGGCTGCGGACACAAGCAGACATTTTTCCTAAGGAGGGGAGGGGGCGGGTAACCCCCTGCATACATTCCTGTGCGGTTCTTATGTTTTTTTTCTCATTAATATTTTGTGTAATTTTATTTGTGCCTCCCCACGTTCCAAGTCAATGAGCCTATTGGGGGTGATTTTAAAAAATTAAAAATAAAATTTTTAAAAAAATTAAAAAATAGTAATTTAAAAAAAATACTATCTCGTCCACAATAAACTTTTTTAGTTTGTGTGGCCAAATTGTTTAGAACTGATTGGGCGATCTTGCCATAGCTTGTAGAGCTTTGACCAGAGATTTGAATAAATGACAGAAAACTAAAAGTCGACACCTAATTTCCCAGAATTCTTAGACAAACGATTTGACCTTCGGCATTTTGTACCGGAAATAAATATATCCAATTTTAACGAAATTTACATCATCAGAAAGCATGAATTTAGTTTTTTCGAAAAAATGGAGCAGAATTTTCTTTTTGAAGTTCAGGGCAGTCCCTACAAATGTCTTAGCAGACCTCAGAAGCGCATCCAGGATTTTTGTTCGGGGGGGGGGGGGGTATAAAAACCTAAAAAAACGCATACAAAATTAGTTTATGTCCATTTTTGTTACGTTTTACGAGTCAAACAAACATTTCGGGGTGGGGGGGGTTCAAACCGGGTAACCCCCCCCCCCTGGATACGGCCTTGGCAGACCTGCTAGGAAACGGAAAACATTAGCTCAAATGAAATACCATTTGAACAATTTGGCCGTTCTGGGAGTTCCTTGAGGTGCTATCACCTTTGATTGTCAAGTTCACCGATAAAAGAGACGCAAGATTTCACTACTTTTTCAGTCTAATTTCACAGTCAAACCACAAATTCTTGACAACTACTCGATGATAAATAGTCCCTGTGGAAATTCCCAAGTGCGCCCTTTATCTTTCTGACGGTCAGACGACGCTGAAGCTCACAGAATGACTCCTATAGCATATATATATATATATATATATATATATATATATATATATATATATATATATATATATATATATATATATATATATATATATATATATATATATATATAATATATATATATATATATATATATATATATATATATATATATATATATATATATATATATATATATATATATATATATATATATATATATATATATATATATATATATATATATATATATATATATACATATATATATATATATGTATATATATATATATATATATATATATATATATATATATATATATATATATATATATATATATATATATATATATATATATATATATATGCGACAAGCTTGTTAAAGCTTACCGTACTTTGGTATTAATAAAATAAAAATATATATAACTTTTCTCGAAAACGGCTCTATAGTTTCTTTTGAAAATTAACATACTAACATTTTCCTGTGTGAAAAAAATCACCTAGATAAAAGTTTGGGAAAACACGCTTCTACCCCCCCCCCCCGTCACCTTAACATATTTTTTATAAACCGTCTGATGGCTGAAATTCGCTGACCAGAACCACTGTCAACCTAAAGGCGGATTATATCTGCTTTGGGTTGACCATATCTATAACTATCAAGCTGATGGTTGACAGTTTTTACCGAGCGAAGCTCAGTCGCCTGGTACTTCAAATAAGCTAGCACATTAATTTATATGGCTTCCTCTTACCCTGTTATGATAACTCAAACCTCTGCCAAAAAATAGGAAAAAAAAAATTGAAAAAACAAAATATGAAAAGAAATTCTATAGGATATTCTACACCATATATCCTACTTGATGTTTGGAATACAGATAGAACATTCCAGAATCCCTTCTTTTCTTCATTTCTTTATTTGTCTTACTTTGCCTTTGGCTGCTCGATTTCATATGCGAGGAGTATTTTCTTGGGGGAATTTACTGCGAGGAGGAGGTTCCGCGGAGGGGAATTTACTGCAAGGGAGAAGTTCTGAGAAGATAAATTTTCCACAGGGGGAGAGCACACTGGACTTGGTTTTATGGCTAAAAGTCTCTTCATAAGCGAATTTTACAGGAGGGCAGAAAAGCCAAAACTTACAATAAAATTTTTGTTTAAAAAGGTTTTTTTTTTGTGAAACACATTTGATGGTTCTTTTGTATATGTTGCGATCTTTCGGTTTTTTTTCTTCTAACTATTGATTGGTTGAACAAAGGTTTTCCTTGAAGATACGGTCAAACAAATTTTGATTTCAAAAGCCCCAATTCCAACTATTTCTGCGAACGAGAAAAAGAGATATAACGCATTTTGGAGAAAAGCGGATGCATCTATAAGTCTTGAGAACCAAATAAGATAAACAATGATGGATCAGATAGTTGAAAGTGAAAGGAAGGATAGGGAGGCTAAATCAATTTAAGTTTGAAAAAAATGCATAACGTCTTTTGAGCAACTTCAGCTAAGAAGGTTTAATACCAATACCCTTTTCTCCCTCATGTGGCAGAGAAGTGAGTTGGGGAATAATCTCCCATGCTCCCAGGCTTAGTTTTAAGTTAAACAGAAAACATACAGTCTCTACCTGTTCGTTGAGCCTCAAACAGAGTTGGTTGAAGAGAAATCTGGCAGAGAGGAGAGCTTGAATGTGTAGTAGACAAAAAATAGTATAGTATACAAAAAAGAGAACGTATAAATACAACTAAAAGATTTAATTTAAACTTTAAATCAAAATGACTGAATCGAATATCGCTCCTTTGAATTTTCACGACCATTACTTTTCCGTTTACATAATGCCAGTTTATATCATCGATTTATAAATCTTTTATAAATCAGTTTATAGCTAAGTGTATATTAATCAGTTTAATATAATACCAGTTTCTCGCCAGCAAGACGAATTTGGCCCTTGTCCCAGAATCAGTGACGTAATTCCGTCAAATCCTGGGGGGAGGGCAAAGTTAGAGCTAATTTTCCCAAATCAAGTGAAAATGACAAAAGAAAAATGAACCATATGGTACCTTGCTTGAATTATGCAGGCTTATCTAAACTTTGACAAGATTTTAGAAAAAAAACTAAATTTCAGCTGGGGGGGGGGGCAAACTAAGGTCTGAAGGGGACAGTCCCCCCATTCCCCATAGCAAATTACGCCCCTGCCCAGAATATAAAACCCCAAATACAAATTCTTGAGTGAGGAACTTGTCTGCATATCATCTTATCGCTCGTACAACACTCTTAAAGCTACATCCTAAGAAGAATTAGGAGTTTGCTCGGAAGCCAGATTAAACATCATCCGAAGAAAATAATATATTCTTTGAGTGAAAAATCGGTTTTCTCAAGGGGTTGCTGACTTTTGGAAATCACTTACGCCAGATGGCGCGTCCCTACCGTGGTGGAAGTTTGTCAAGCATAGCAGAACTGTGCGGCAAACGTGACACTCTGAAATGTACACCAAGTAGCGGAGAGTGAACGACCCCTCGGGTTTCCTTGTGCTTAAGATGAATAATTTGCTTCTTTGGCCGAGAGCCCTTATTTTTTTCTTTTTTTTTTCTGGGTAGTCATTCACGTGTACACCTTGATCCAAGTAAATGTTTGTTGCGGTGTCAGCAAAATAAATTCTCACACACTTATCTATTCGATGACAATATTTGGTCTAGCTTAATTTCCATAGATTTTTGGTAGAATATAGTTAAAACGTTTATATCAAATTTGGTGCAAACACTTCCATAGAAGCTATATTGCTTATGTTTAGCATAATTACCCTAAAAATTTGTAATTTCGTAGATTATTTGTTATTTTAACTGACAAGAGGCCAGTTTACCTTAGTTCGGAATAGAAAAGCCATATCTCACATAGAAACGCTGCGTAATTACTAGCCAGAACTTATCTTAAATGAAAATTATAAACAACTTATTTAAAACTTACAACCATGGGCAATTCGCTTTTTGGACGTGAGAAGGCAATCTATGGATTTAATCGACTGAAATTATTTCAATTTACATAATACCGCATCTTGACAATAAAGTATTCCATTTCACTATTATCAAGCAGATTCATTCCTATGAGTTCTTCTTCTACTCACTAAAACAATGATAATATGGCTGGTTTCGTTAGCTCATATAAAAAGAGGCATTTTAAAAGCAGGACGCACGCAAACGTTTAAAATTTTACCCTGAAATTATTGTAATTGCTGATATTAGTGCTAGTACTAACGGGTCTTCGCACTAAGCCACTCGAGGCCATAACAGCAGCCCCTACTCCGACTTTTCCCCGCCCAATTATCCTAATAATAGTTCTTAGACGTATTTTTAATTCAAACGAACTTTATCAACTGAAAAAAAAACCAACTGAAAAACCGGCAATATTAACTGAAAAATCCAGCATTATTAGCACGCACTTGCTAATAATGTCACCAGGTTAAGTAAAGCTATTCACTCGGTTAATATTCTCGTAGTAGCGTCACTTAAGAGGGGGTAGGGGACGGATGTTCTCCCTAGCCTTACTGAAAAATAACTTTTTTTTTGGGGGGAGGGGTTATTTTCACTGAAAGATGCCCTTTTTGGCATTTTGATTGAAACAATTGAAAAACATGACAGATTTGCCCTTCCCCGTTAGATGATAAAAAATACATTTCCCTCCCCCCTAAATTTTCGCGAAGTGGCGCCACTGCATTCTCGCTGTCAAACATCCCCTCTTCATCCCCATCTATCCACAATTTAAGAGACTTATTCTTATTAACATACCATTTCATACCAATTCTCATTCACTGGGCTCTCAAAACCTCGAAAAAATTCATTCATTTCACCTACAATTTCGCCTAGGACACTTAAATTTTAAGAGAGTCTTAGTGAGATTTAATGTAAACTAAATAATACCCGTGTAAACTAATGTACCCGTGTAAACCGTTTAAACTAACCCGCGTTAATGTAAACTAAATGGTATTGACCGTCCCATTACCATGTTCTCCCATAGTAGTTACTAGGTTCCTTAGAATGAAATACATAAACATATAAACGAAACATACTATGAAAACATAACCTATATAAACGGCGATAAAACACAGTCCTCCATAACCCCAGACTCACCGGATCAACATGAACCTTGCATTAACCACAACAACATTACTTTTGTGCATACCAATCAAGGCCAAGCTCAGGATTTTTTTTTCGAAGGGGGTTTTAATCAAAGGTTTTTTTTCGGGAGAGGGGGGTTTACATAAAAAAAAACCTCAAAAAACGCATACAATATTTGTTTATGTCCATTTTTGTTACGTTTTTACGAGTCAAACAAACATTTTTTTTTGGGGGGGGGAGGTTCAAACCCCCTAAACGCCCCTCTGGGTACGGCCTTGATACCAATAGTCACTATTACGTACCTCTCTGGTACACTATACAAGGATAACACCTTCACTTAAGGTAAGTGCCTTTCCATAGATCAATAAAACCCAGGAGTAAAGGAGTTTCATTATGACACTTCTCAATGATTAGTCTAAGTGTAAAGAAAAGATCAATTGATGATTTCAAATGTTGACGATAATGAAGAAATGTGGGAACAATAAAACTAATCCACGAGTGGCACTCTTCTCGTTAAGGGTTGGTTCATGGTAAGGATTAACCAAAAATTAGGTTTATTCGACATACACCCTTTTCAACAAACACAGATCCGTGTTGAGTAGCTGTTATACGTCTCCCCGAGACGTATACTTCTAAGCAATATCTAAACCTTAGGTCAAGTAGGGCTCCAAAACGTAGACGCTCCGAAAGATGGAGGTGGATTTATTAGATATTTTCCAGAGAAACTGTCCACGGATTGTTTTGGGTACCCGTCTAAGTGGCCCTATTTCCAACATTAAGCTGTACAAAAAATGTGGTTCTATCCAGCTTTATAGGACTATATTGAGAGAAAGGTTGAGGTTGCTAGTACACCTTCTACGAATGGAAGATGATAGATTACCAAAGATTGTTCTTTTCGGCCAACCATCTAGAGCCAAACGAAAAGCAGACCGTCCCCCAATTGGGTGTGAATAGGTCTTCAGGAAGGATTTAAGAGAAATGGGAATTTCTTAGGAGCCTATAAAGAGGGAGGCTTTAAATAGATTGGGATGGAAGAAGAGCGTGCGTAGCTGTGCTGGCCTCAGGCTGCTTACTACTGCAGTGAGTAGTTAGTAGTGGTAGTAATTTTTCCATTTCAACTTTATATATGTTAGCTCTTTCTCATATAACTTGTTCAATAAGTCTATGACAGTCAGAATGGGCTAAATACAATAAAAATTAAGCGAAAAAATATATTCTGTATAATTTATTGATGGTAATTTCTCGTTTTCGCATTCCATTTTAATGATCATGAGAGGCTTGAACTGTTCAGCATTAAAAATCTATGACTTTGATGTTTTCTCTTTTCTTTGATGTTTCTCGTATTTGATGTTTCTCTTTTCTTTGATGTTTCTCGTAGTTGATGTTTCTCTTTTCTTTGACGTTTCTCTTATTTGATGTTTCTCTTTTCTTTGATGTTTCTCGTATTTGATGTTTCTCGTAGTTGATGTTTCTCTTTTCTTTGATGTTTCTCGTATTTGATGTTTCTCTTTTCTTTGATGTTTCTCGTATTTGATGTTTCTCTTTTCTTTGATGTTTCTCGTACTTGATGTTTCTCTTTTCTTTTTTTTGTTCATATTTTGTTAATTGTGACGGATTTATAGTACACTCAATAATGGATGCACTTACACACTATATATATATATATATATATATATATATATATATATATATATATATATATATATATATATATATATATATATATATATATATATATATATATATATATATATAATATATATATATATATATATATATATATATATAGTATATTGAGGCCCGACCGATATGGATTTTTGGGGTCCGATACCGATACATCGGTATCGCACCGATACGGTACAATTTGCCGATAAATTCCCCTCCGGAAATAAACCTTACCTAAAGTTTACCCTCCCCCCCCATGTGGGTTCCAAAAATTAGTCCATTTGCAAGAATTCTTTGATTTTCTTTACCTTTTCTGATCAGCAGCTTCTGAGCCCAGAAAAGAAATTGCGGAAGTGATAAATAAGAAAAAAAAATTAATCAAAGTAGCCAGTTTAGCTACTAAAGCACAAATATGCGAAAATCTGATTGAAAGAACCGTAAGGTATTTATTGAAATTGATTATTCAAATCCAAATTTCAATTGCATTCAAGTCTATGGAAATCTCTTGAATATTGAATAATGGCCCTGGTCCATTCACTTCATTTTTCCTTCTTCTGGTTAAAGAGGATAAATGGCATGTACATATTCATTATTTTTGGGTAAACATAGTAAAACAGGTGAATTGTATGGAAAATGAGATATTGAGAAAACTTCTTGAGACTAGCTTAACAGAATTGCCTTTTGACGCGTTCAATCTTCTAGAAGTCGTTCGGTCTTCCAGAAGTTTTGAGGCGTTCGGTCTTCAAAGAGTTTTGACGCGTTCGGTCTTCAAGAAGTCTTTTTAGACAAGTCAGTTTCACCAACTCAAACGAATGTATTATCATTACTAAAAATCAAAGTGCGCCTAGTCGGGCACGCTCAGTAAAGAACGAAGAAGCTTCTATATATTCTTTTTTTCCATAGCCACTTCGTATAGAAGGGGTCGTAGTAGAAACTTAGGAGAGGGCTCATTCGATTGGAAGTTGAAAGTTATAGCACCCTTTTTAAAGTAATTAGATTAAAGTAAGATGCAAAATTTTCATTTCTCTCTGGTACTTGCACTAAAACAAGGAAATCTCTAGAGATTTTGTAGACATTACCAATCGATATAACAGGGTTGATAACCTTATTAGAGGATATCTAACAAAAAAATATTGCAGGAAGTATGTTGAGATTTTAGTGGGTGACGCTGCATATAAACCATATACCAAAGATAAAAAAAAATAATAAATATTTGTTTGTCTTGAAAATCTTTGAAAGAGCTAGTTCCTTGTGCAAATTTAGCGTTTCCAAATTTCGTCAAATGTTTTACTACGGTTTTTACAAACTGTAATGACTCTCCGTGTAAAATTCGCATTGTTTATTCATATAACAAGATAATTTGAGACAATTCTAAATAAAAAATTAATGTGCTCTTAAAAAAAAAAAAACTAAGAAGGCCCACATTCTTAGTGCCACAAGAAGGCCCCCATTCTTAGTGCCACATAATTATTAAGCTTCATAGTACCACATTAGTCCCATATAAGAAACTAGTACCAATCATCTCAGCCTAAAGTACCCCTCCCCTAGGATTTTCCACCCCCTCCATAGAAAAATAACTTTTTTGGGTATTTTCATTAGAAAATACATTTTTTTTGTATTTTCATTAAACAGATTGAAAAAATGACAAATTTGCAAACTCCCCTCCCCCCCCCAAAAAAAAAATACTGAAAATACGGAAATAGATACATATTAATAAATATAAAAATCTTTAAAATCTATGAATCTTTAAAATCTTAAAATATACAAAGATTTAAATCTTTCACTTAAATCTTTCTTTAAATCCAAATTATGTCTTTTTAATAATTTTACTAGCCTTTCGGTGGGTTTATGGGGCGCAAGACTACCCTCATTGTGTAATTTATGTTCCTTTAAGTTTGGCTTCATTCCCCCTTTTAAGATACGGTCATTTCAAGTTTTATTTTTTCATTTATAGTAAATTCTGCTCATTTTCAAGTTTCAACTTCGCTTTTTGTTTTTAACAGATTTTTTTTTGTCTTTAGATCACTGGCGTAATTTCTTCAAAATCTTGGGGGAGGGGGGGGGACTAAGTTGGAGCCAATTTTCCCAACTCAAGTGAAAGTGGCATTGAAAACTGAAAAATTGCTCATTTATTACCATAAAGGCAAAGATATACTAAAGAAAACTGAAGTATTTCTCTGGATACTTGAATTAAACAGGCTTATCTTAATTTTGACCAGAAACTAAATTTCAGCAAGTGGGGGAGGGGGGGGCAAACTTGAGTCTGTAGGGGGAAGTTGCCCCCCTGCCCCATAGAAAATTACGCCCCTGCTTTAGATTGAATTTCAATTGAACTCCAAAGGTCAAAGCAAAAGAGCTAAGGAGAGTAAATATATTAGTAAAGCAAATTAAAAACGAAATAGAAATGTAAAAAACCGTCACTTATTTTAATTGAAAAAAGCGACTTTGTATTTTTGGCAACTTTCTGATCTTCCAATGTAAGAGAAAGATAAAAAAGATAAACAACGCAACTATAAACGGTATTGTTATTAAGCTTTTATACTTAAACTTTACAATTTTGCCATGTTTAGCTAGATGGCATAGTCTGTCTGCTTTCTCGTTTTCTATCGTATATCAGTTTCCGATACTTTTGACAATCCTTTCTTTATTCCAATTCTTTTTCATTATTCCAATATTCTTTATTTTGTTTTATTTCCTATATCCTTTATCTAAATTTCTTTATTTTCCATTTTCTTTATTCCAATACTTTTGATACTATTAGGGAAAATGGTATTTGCCCAAAACGGCTACCTTTACTATATTTAATTTCAGACCACTACTTCAAAAGGCAAAAATGACAAAACGAGACAATGTAGGCGAGAAAGAAAGCGCGATAATTCACAACCAGTGAAAAAGGAAGAAAAATGTAAATGCAATTTAGCCAAGACTTCAGGTGTCCTTAGCAAAGAGTATGTGTAAAGGGCTCGGCACACGTAGCTGATTTCCGGAACCGATTTTAGCATCCATGTAAGAAATGCTTTTCTTCCTCAAGGAGTTTGAAAGACCATCAAATGATACATACAGATAAGAGACCATTTAAGTGTGATATATGTAAGAAATGCTTTACTTCACCAAGCAATTTGAAAAAATATCAAATAGTACATACAGGTGAGAGCCCATTTAAATATAGCGGCACAAAACGATAGCGGCAAAAAAAATTTGTTGAAAGAAAAATTTATTGCGCGAGATTGTCAAAACAAAGAATCATGGACACAAATAGTCAACTGGAGTTTATTAATAGTTGCATGATTGATCTCAATTTAGTTCTCAGCTCAATAGTTGGGTCTTCCACCACAGACATCTCTGGCTGACTATTTATTTGTATCCCTATTTTTTTTGTGATGATCATGATGAAAATCAGCGCTGATTTTGTAAATTGGCGCCGAAAATTAGAATAATTGTCAAGCTCAAATCGACACTGATTTCTTTTAAAATCGGGGCTGATTTGGAAATCAGTTCCCGAAATCAGCTACGCGTGCCTAACCCTTAAATTAGAAGAGAGAGAACTGGCACTAGTGTCAACAAAAAAAACTATCAACACCATCAAGCTTTCGGCGACATTTGGAATTTTTTCCCATGTAATAATAAGAACAATTAACTTATTGGCGTAATTGAAGCTAAGATTAAAGGAAAAGACTCACTTTCTCAAGTAACAGTGTAATTGCATTTTCATAGTGACTGTGTCTTTATTAAAAAATTTTAAACGTTTTCCTTTCATCTTGACTATAAAAGCAAAGGCAATGTGGTATAAAGAATTATTTATCTATAGCTATAACGGTTATAATAAATGAACCCTATAACTATTGACTTAATAGTTAATATATGTAGCCATGTTTAACTTGTGTACCCTATGAAAAAAAAGTTAATTATTAAATTTCCTATTAAAGGTGGGGAATTTTTGTTGGTGGGAAATTTTCTGCGGTGGGAGGGATTTCCAAAAGGAAAATTTTCCGTGGAGAGGAAAGTTTACGACGGGAATTTTACACAGGGGGAGGGGGGGTACCTGGCATGGTTTGAAAAAGGGTCAGAAACCAAAGAAAAGGCCTTTTTTTAAAAGTACGGAGCAACATTACAACTTGAAACGAACAAAGATTATTCCGTACATGAGGGGGTTGCCCCTTCCTCAAACCTCAATATTTACACTAAAGTTTAATTTTTTGTCATGATCCTTAAGAAGTAGTTTTCAAAATTCACAGGGACAGTTGAATTTGAATGAGAAGTATTTTTAAATAACTTTAGACTGAAGCATATTGTTAAAACTTATTGGCAATTCTTAAAAAAACAATTTGAAATAGCCTACTATTGCCTATTGTATTTTCCAGAATTGTTAGATGACCCATGCTTGGAAGTTGAGCGAAGTCTAGGATGTTGATGGCAAAGCATGCAGTTCTTTTAAAAATTGAAAAAGTTATGATACTGCGGTGATTTTAAGAATTAAAAAAAAGTCTATTTCCTTCTGGCAGGGTTTTTGTCCTCCCAACGTTTAACACAGTACCCGCCATTATTTCAGAATGGTTTTCAAAAGAAGTGGAAACTTGGGAATTACGTCGTCTATAGACTATACTAGACTATAGACTGAAGACGCATATACTTCCTATGCTAACCAATACTTCCGTTTTAAAAACTGTAATTTTAATTTTTCAACTCTTGCTAAAACTCCATTTGCTTATTTTGGTCGCATAATTTTGTAAGCCAATGCGATTATTTCAATGCTAATGCCCATTGGCATTGCCAACACAATTATTTCAATTAGCCAATGCCACACTTAATATTCAAACACGAAGCAACAATTGAAAGGGAGGAGATTTCAACCATTCTAGATTTTGAAAAATAATGTTCTTTTGCATCTTCATTAAAAAATTAAAAGAACATAAAATACACCCTAGATTTCTTTACTAATATATTTACTCTCCTTAGCTCTTTTGCTTTAACCTTTGGAGTTCAATTGAAATTCAATCTAAAGCAGGGGCGTAATTTTCTATGGGGCAGGGGGGCAACTTCCCCCTACAGACTCAAGTTTGCCCCCCCTCCCCCACTTGCTGAAATTTTTAAAAATGTACTCGTTAAAAATATCTTCATCAAAAACTTCGCCCTCTCCCCCCGAATTTTTGTGAATTGGCATTGCTGGTTAACAAATTATTTACATGTCAAATAAAACGAACGCCAAACATGACTGGTTCTTTGTTTAAGTCAGCAAAACAACAGAAGATTTTTAGTCTCAATATTATTTTAAAGTAGATGACAGTCCATTTCCTTGCGCTATTACTAGCCGCTTTTCTCATAGGATACTAGATGGTAGTGGAATTCAGAGGTGAAATTCGAGCTTCGTCTTTTATTAGGTATAAATAACAGTTCAAGAGAGAAAATCCTTTTATTTGACAGTGAAAAAAAAAAAAATATCTGGATATTTCGGTTACATATACAGTGGCCGTCTTCTGCTGAAGACAGTTACTCGGCTGCAATAATTAAAAGTGCAACATATGCAATTTTTGTGACTTTTCAGGAGAGCCAAAAATCAGAAAAAGTCGGTCAGTTAAGGTTGCTCTGAAGAATGAGTCTAATGGGGATAAAGAGAACAAATTCCAAGCCAACTTTTTATGCTATTTTCAGTGGTACAAATTAGATTCAAGTATTTCGATCAAATTCAAAATTATTCCATTTTATGGCGTATGTCTTCTTTCTTCTTGACAAAAAAGGAGACAAATGCCAAGTCTCCATGTAATAGCTCTATAAGATAATCCTCTTTTGTCATTCTGAATTGGAACAAGACCTGATAAAAAAGAGACATAAGCCACTTAGAGGCTTATGTTTCTTTTCATCTTCGTAACGGTACAAGATAGGACAATTCTGACAGCGCCATTCAATTCCTCGTGTTTAGTTTACCCCTGACAAATACATAGCTCATTTTCGACCAAAATGGCATATGTCACACTTTTAATTATCACAGCCACATTGTGTATATGACTGAAATATCAAGATTCTTTTTTGTGTGGGTGCGTGTTTCACTGTCAAATAAAAGGATTTCCCCTATTAAACTGTTATTTATATGTTATGGAGAGGCAGTGTGGTCTTCAAAAATACCGGCGGCTCTTGTTGGTTATTTATGGCCATAGTTTCGTTAGATTTATTGTTTTTTTAGTAATCCGATTACACAAATGAAAAAACGATTTAGTAAAAAAAAAAAAATTGGCGAGAAGGAGAAAATTACTTACCAGTATTTCTAAAGGAAGCCCCCATAACAACAGTATTGTAGCCAAACTTTTTGTAATAGTTGTAAATTTGAGTAACAGAGATAACACCAGGGTCATCCTCAGGAGCGAAAGACTTCTTGTCCGTATTCTGAACATACCAATCTAATATACGACCAACAAAAGGTGAAATGAGGGTAACACCTGCTTCGGCACAAGCGACGGCTTGAGCAAAGCTGAATAGCAAGGTCAGGTTGCAATGGATTCCATATTTTGATTCCAGCTCTCTACGTAAAAGAAGACTTTAGTGAAATATTACTTTAATTAAATTAAAGATATCCAATGAAATTAATGGGTTTATGTAAACTGTGAAAATTTCTACAATTTAAAACTGAAAATTCGACAGTTTTTTACGGAAAAATAACTTTTGACTACTTTTTTTTTAAATCTCATTTGTCAAATATTTTCCATGGATAAGTGGTTTGAAAATAGTAATTTTTATTCAGAATCAATCGAACGGTAATTTTTAGTTCCAAGAATAATTCTTTTTTAAAATAAAAGTCCATAAGCCACTTTTGAAGTCATTAAAAACAGATTAAAATAATATCACATTTATTTCACTAAATTCTAGCACAAGTCACATAATATAACAATTTTAAACAAGGTTAGCAACAGGCAAACACGCGGTATTCTTGTTTTTGGAGGGATTTCTAACACAAAAGTTATATTCCTGTTGATGTTATGGCAGTGAAATAGACCTTGCATGCGCTTATCTCGGCTTAAACTTCCGTTTAAAAGTTAAAATGCGTATATTTTTTATTTTTTTTAGCAGGGGGGGGGGGGCGTATTTTCCCGAAGGTTCTATTCCAGTGAAACAGATCTTGTATATGCTAATCTCGGATTGAACAGGGATCTTCGCTCAGCCTTTGATTTTCTTATAAAAGTAAAATGCGTGTATTTTGCGATTCTCTTTTTTTGGAGGGGGGGGGGGTATATTCCCGAAGATATTATGGCACTAAAACAGAACATGTATGTGCTAGTCTTTGGTTTGAGCATGTATTATGAAATATAACTTCAACGAGCATCCAATGAATTTGACCATTTTTTTTTCTTTAGAAAATATAAAAACCAAAAAATTATGAGAATTTATAAGAAAAAATTGAAATCAAATATTACTAAATTGATACCAATATCAACATTTACGTAATTTAAAAGAATAAAATGAAATATTCGGTACACATAATAAAACGTCTCAAAGGAAAGCAGGGCCGTATTCAAGGGAGGGGGTTAGGGTTTGACACCCCCCCCCCCGATTTTTTTGTCCGACATGTAAAAACGTAAAAAAATGCATATAAACAAATTTTTGATACTTTTTAAAAGAAATTCCTGGATACGCCCTTGAAGGAAAGGTTAGAGTGAAAGCACCTGACATTAAGGGAGAAAGGAAATTGGTGACGAAACGACGAAAATCATTTTATTTTTTCAGCTCAGTCTCTTTTTAGCTCAATACGCTGATTATAATTTTTATCCAATGATCAGGCTCTTTCTGTAAATAAAAGTTCTCCCATACCTCCAAATTAATGCACAAGAATTACCACAAGTTCAAGAACTTAATCGTCACCGAAAGAGTTATTCATCGAAATACTTTGTATTTGTTACAAATATCTTGAATAAACAATTTCTTAGCGTATGATTCTCTACATAAGTTAGCAATTCCACGCAGGAGCAACAGGTCGCATAAGTGGACATTTTCCTGTTTCCTCATCTTATACTTATGTCAAAAATGTTCATTAAGATGTTGTAGTCGAATGTTCATTGTAGTCGAATGTTCATTAAAATGTTCAATAAGAAATAAACCAGAGGCCAGCGCTGCACCGAACAACGATGAATTAGCTGAGATCGGTAATAAACACACAGTTTCAAGCAAAAACACAGTGATTCAAAATGTGAAATGTAGTACAATAAAATAAAAAAATACAAAAAAATATTAAAATTTAGTACAAGCCACCTATGCATGCGGCTACGTAACTCACGCAGCTATTTTGGGGCTACCGATTCGTATTAGGCTTGATCCCAGACAGATACAGCTGCGTCAATTCAACAAAATTAACAGGGAGTGGGACAAAATGTACTTTTCAAAAACCGGGGGAGGGGGGAATGGATTTTTTTTTATATTTTTCAATGAAAATACCAAAAACGGGCATTTTTCAAAATCTATGAGGGGGGGGGGAATCTAATAGGGGGACCAATTTACCTTCCCCTAATTGACGCTGTGCAGTATATATATATATATATATATATATATATATATATATATATATATATATATATATATATATATATATATATATATATATATATATATATATATATATATATATATATATATATATATATATATATATATATATATATATATTGTTGACGGATCAAGATTTAGATCCTCTAGATAGCATCAATCTATCAGAGTTGTTTTTCAGTGGACTTCATGATTCTATTTTTATTCTACAAAAATTGCATGTTTCTAGCTTGAATAGTTTAGCTGTTTTGACAATGCACGGGTACACGAACAAAAACAGGAAGACACACACTTGATTTCAAGTATATGGACGATCAGCTTGCTTTCCCGGCTCTTTTTCTTACAAAAACCCCACTTTGTAGCGTTTCTATTCCTTCACTAACCAGGGTCTCCTCCCTTCGCTCTCTACGGTCTTCATTTACATTTAAAAAAATTTTTCTTGATAGCTTCCTTTTTTGAAGGTTCACAATAGGTCTTGAATAAAATCCCCCCTGAAGCGTGCAATTTTGCGACAAGCCTACAGCTGTACAACAAGGAAGAAGATGAAGTCCCAATCATAGCACTATTAAGACTTCAATGGGGGATTAAAAAAAAAATCTTCTAAAAATGTCAAAGGCGACTGTTGGAAATTGTAATGAGGCTCATTGGACGACAAACTCTTCGGATACTAGAATGTACATAATACAAGTCTAATGCCCCGTTTTGATTTGCCGTTTTACGGATAAAACACCAATTGAACCAGCCAATTGAAAACCCAGTTTTCCGGTGATGCGCTGAAAAAAAAATCCTCGCGTTTCTATTGACTGATTCCGTTTTTTTTTCTGTAAAGCGCTATAAAGCACATTCCGCTTTGTCTGTAAGGTGCCAAATGAAAACAGCACGTCTTCATACCTCGATTCGTCTCAATTTAATACCGGCCTCGATGCAATATTAAGGTTCATGTTCCCTGCGAAACATGCAATTTTGTGACAAGCCTACAGCTGTATCTTATACCGAGATGACTAGATACTTATATCTCTAACATTTCTAATTCTGTAGCGTTTAGCCGAAAAGGGACAAGTCACCTTTTTCAAATTTTTGCAGGAGGGCAAATTTAGTGTTAAACTGTTTCGATTAAATCAGTAAATTGGGAGGTGAAAAATGGGATACCTCATTTCCATTTTTCCCAAATGGGAAAAATGGAAATCTGTCTGAATGTAATGATTTAGAAGATACGGGACCAATCCCATTTTTGAGAGATTTTGCTTTTCTATGGTTTTTACATAAGCCTCACATATCTTGGCCAAAATGGTCGTCCTCGGTTGGGGTGAGAAGATGTCATAAGAAAGATTTAAGGAAAAAGGGAAATTTCCGGAAGGCTGTAAAGAGGGAGACTTTGAATTGGTTAGGATAGAAGAGAAGCGTGCATAGCTGTGTTGGCCTCAGGCAGCTTGGTGCTAGAGTGAGTTGTTAGCAGTAGATCTAAATTTGCTTCACAAATAAGAGATTTCAAAATTTTTTTGTGTTTTGCCTATTTTCAGTATATTTATTAATCTGAGAAAAAAAAACTGCAAATAAAATTTCAAAAATCTGATTCGGTAGATGGATAAAAGCTGAATCTGCATCGAAAGAAATTGTAACGAACGAAAAAAGGATTAGTTCAGCCACACACAAGCTACAGAACACAAAGACTGACTATTTCAAAGCTCTGCAATTGATCTAAGCAAATAGGAATAGTTTGCAGGAAACTACGCATCCTGAGTCTTGGAACTAAGCAATAATTCAACAATAATTTCAACTGAAATATATGTATGTCCAAATTAAAGGTGCGCCGTGCGATTTAAAAAATTTATCTGAACCTCTCCCTTTTTTAATAACTCCAAGACGAGAAAGAGAGAGAGAGATAGAGAGAGAAAGAGAGAGAGAGAGAAAGAGAGAGAGAAGAGAGAAAAAAAAAGAAAAGGGTATAAAGAATGACTTACCCTGCTGCTTGTATACCTTCCCAGGTGGATGCTAGTTTGATCAAAACCCTTTCTTTGGAAACCCCTTCTTCTTCATACAACTGAATGATTTTTTGGGCCTTTTTGATGCTTCCTTCTTTGTCAAACGAAAGCCTAAAATTGAATAATTTTGTTTTTTAAATTAATTAATTTAAATAATTAATATTTTTGTATTTTTTATGTACCAGGCCTTCAACAGTCATTTGGGAGCAATAATTATTGGCCTTTCCCCCTCATCATTAATAATTTCAATTTAAAAAAAGGGGTAAAAATAAGGTAGTGTGAAAGGAGTCTTGACATACCCACTCGACTCCCCCCCACGTGCAAGAACCCATGACCCAATCCCAGAAAGGCGTTTATGAGATTCCCCCCAGAATGGGATCGTTGAGGGGAGTTCTTCTTGAAATATGCTAAACCAAAGAAAAATTTACTAACTATTAATTCCATTTAAAATGTTTCTACAAGAATAATTAATTTAGAAAAAAAACTATTTTCTAATTTTCTGATTTCTCAAATTTTATTTTACTTCTCGTAGTTATTTGGGAAAAAATATTTTTCAAAGTTGCTAAGGGTATTCAAAAAGGGTATTCGGTGATAGGGGGGGAGGGAGGGAGACTCCTCAACAAGATAATAAAATATATTAATAAAAATATATAATAAAATATATTAATAAAAGATGTTAATTCTCTACAATAGCTGGAGGTAACATGAGCATATTTACTAAATTTGCTAAATATTAATTCTGTTTAATATATTTCTACAAGAAGAACTAATTTAGAATACAATTACTTACATCAAATTTTATTTCTTGTACAAACTTGGGAAAATATATATTTTTAAATGGTTTAATGTAAATTGAAACCACTATGAAATCGGTATTCAGTAACAGGAGAACACTCCCTAAGCAGGATAATAGAATTTATTAACAGAATGTGTTTACTCTCTACAATAGCTAGAAGTAACGCCAACATGCCACTTTTAAGAAGATACAAAACAAGCAACAAGAAAAAAAACCCAGCAAAAACAAAGAAAACAGCAAAAACCCAGCAAAAACAAAAAAACGAG